>NC_071412.1:10344639-10644639 GCF_017976375.1 Cuculus canorus | reverse complement strand
ACCACAGTCAGTCAGACTTCTGCAGCATTGGAAAAACAGGAATTCCTTTCACACAGACCCCTGTAAGCCCATGATGGACTTCAGGTAAACAGCTATTGCTAAGGCACCTTTAAAGTTATTTTGTCCCTCTGTGCCCTTGTAAGATGCATCTCTACAGCATGCATCAAGCATTGAGATAGCTGGACTACATGTACGCCAATTAGTTCATAGGTGGATTTCTGAATCTGGGCATCTCTGTTTCATACAATCTGCCTGATAACTTCATCACATCATGATGTCGGGGAGTAGGAAGGAGAGAGAATCAATGTGGACCACTTATCAGGCTATAAAATAAGATGAATTTCCCTTGACAGTTAAAGTTAATAGGATGCTAAAAGAATTACTTTTAAGCTTCAATAGATGTATTAAATATTAAGTAAAGACAGGTGGGAGAGGACCCATCATTATCAATCAACGTAGCTTAAGTTAAAGTACAAAAAACAGCAAAACAGCTCAACGCAGTTAAACTACTAAAACTCCCTATGATTGTATGAGTAGAGTGACAGACAGAAACTGTAGCACAATTCAGTCTGTCACTTAAGGAAAAACTTTGGTGGCAATTTTTTAATGGTACATTACTGTTGAGTTACAACAGAATTCTTCTGAAATTACATCGGGCACCCACATTAATACTCAATGTGTTCTCTAAGACCATTGTTACCAAAATGAATACAAGAACTAATAGTGTTTAAGCTCTCCGAGTCTTCCTGCCATGCAGCTGGGCAGAACAGTGTCCTGTTCATAGACTGGAATACATCTTTGGGCCACTTCCACCCCAGCTGGTGTGTCCAGCACGGAACCATAGCACATGCGTTTACTGTATTTTTAGCTTGAACCCAGCTCCCCATGAAAACATGGCTTGATCACAAATCACCACTTTGTGTTCAAAACAGAAAACAATGTGGGTCAATTAAGCTTCAATAAAGATTGGATTATACAAGGTTGGTGGGGTTAGGCTTTTCCCCTCCCTCCATGGTAAGGTCAGGAATACCCTATCTGCCTCCCCTTGCAATAAGACCCAGAAAAAGCCTTTTGGGCTTCCTTGTGGCACCAGCAGGAAGCAGACAGCTCAAAATGGCAAACAGAAAATAACATCAATGTGTTGGGCAGGGAAATAAGAGACTGGTAACCCCTGTAACCGGGCCAGGGTAGGGAGGGTGTGGGAAAGGGAAACACCAACCATCAATTCTTATCTACTTTCCATGAAGGAAAAGAAAGTAAATGCCTGACACTTCTGCACCCACGTCTTCAAACAATATTTTTCTTTGTGTACTATCATGACTCCCTACCCCATCACAGACAGACAAGACCAGAAATCTGGGGAAATGGGTGAATGCGAGAGCTACACCAGCAAAGTACATGGCTGCTTCTCTTCCTATGCCTTGGAAAGGTTTTTGGAGTAAGGAACTCCATAAGAAAAACAACTGTGGTAGGACTGGTCAGGCTCTCCAGCAGCACCTTGTAGTCATTTTTGGAGCGAAAAAAGAATTCCACCTTAGTTCTCATTTTTCTGCTTCATTGCAAATCATGGCAAAAAATATATATACTTACTTTTTAATCCTCTCTCCAAATGATGCTATTTCTTCTAAGATGCTTTGAACAGCTATGATGATCTCTTGGACCATGTGGATTCTGTCAATTAGCCCCTTTTTCTCAGATTCCTAACAACAAACAAACAAACAACATTAATTATTTGCTAATATGTTCGCAGACACGTGAAGAAAATAAGATTCCCATTACCAATGATAACTCCAACATATCACTGGCAGACGGAGAGAACAAACATCTCGGTTTATCACATACAATTAACATGAAGATATATAGATTTCCATATTTTCTTCCTCCTGCCACATGGGCAGAGGTTTCTTCGTCTTCTAACACAAATTGACTGCAGGGTCTCAAATCGGGCTTTCACTGAAGAACTCGGTTGTATGGCAGACCGGAAAAGATGGTGAGCATCCCCGAGTCCAGCTGATGTGTAGGGGAGTACAGGGTGCTCAGTGCTTCTCAAGAGCAATATTATTGTGCAGAACTTATGAATATCACCTTTCTGAGGTCAGTAGGCTCCCAACAGCCATGATGTTTTCTGTATATAAATTAGCAGCAAGACAGTGAATGCAATATTTTTGAACAGTTTGTATACAGAGATCTATTATTTTACTGAAAAAAAAAAAAAAGAAAATCCAAGGAAAAAAATGTCATTTTTCCTTTTACAGCACCCATCTCACAACTTCATTTCTTACTGCTTATTTTAGGCAACAACATTACAGGACATTACTACACATGTGCAGAAATAAAAAGGAAGCACAGAATGAATTAAAAATCAAAAATGACTTAAATCAGCCTTGGAAATCAGTATACAATTATCAGCATTCAGCATTTCTTTGCCAGTAATCTAACACATATACAGGCATGCAAATTGGTGTGGTTGCAGATATTCTAGCAAGAAATCAGCAAAACATTCACTTATTACAAAATGCAGAGGCCTGGACACTGATTTTACATCACATTTAGGCTCTCCAAAATCAGCCCAATTTAGGAAAAAAAAAAAAAAAAAAAAAGACATTTTAAGTTGTGTTTTAACCAGTCAGTGCCCAGAGAGGGGAGATGTTCATAAAACACACATTGCATCCACGTTCTCCCTGGTCCTCGACAGCTGGGGCAGGGGAAAGGATGAGGGTGCAAACACAAGGGCCAGAGATGCTTGGATCAACATTGCTGCAATTCTGCTTCTGTGTGGTGAACCCACGTTATTCCTTCATGCAGAAGAGAGTTTTAGAGGCTACTCAAAGTTGCACTAGGCCAGAGAGGCGAAGGTTTATTGTTACAACCTTTTGGTACTACCGTGCTGTGAGAGGCTTTGTGTGCATCTGAGGGCACTGTACTACATTGTTGTGTGCTGGAATAACGTATGAACTGTCCGTGGATGCTAAGAGGCCGACATGACTGTACAGTTCTTGTAACCCTTCAAATTAATTACTGCCCATTTCTCTTCGCAGTAGTTTTTGAGTTTAAAAAGCCAGCCAAAACCACCATAGAGTTATCAAGCTCCAACACATTTAAATATTTGCCTTTAGGTTGCCAGTGAGCGCATGATGAATACAAGCAGCATTTTAAATAATCACACATTTCGGTGTGAAAATGAGTATTTTTACATTAATAAAACAACCAACAAAAATGAAACCCTCGGGGTGCGAAATAACCCCAGAATTAAATAAATAAATAAATAGGCGGTTTACAGGGAAATAGCATCAAAAAGTCATTTTCACACAACTCCAGTTATAACCTTGTTATGCTCAAATGTAAATGACACATTAGGATTATTTTTAACTATTCACTCTCTCAATGGTGCAACAGTCCCTTATCCATAGTTGGCTTTTTTGCACCAAACTTGGAAGTAGAAGTTGAGGAGTAGTTCATGGAACACCAGCCAGAGGGAATTTCATTCTGTTCAAATTCAGATAGAGTGATAAAAGAAACCACTTTAGATAAAGTAATACTCCAGGGCAAGCCTACTCTTGCTACCCAGAGCTGCAATCTGTCAGGTCCGTCTGCATCATGCTGTCTTCATTTACATGTCCTCAACTGAGCTTAGAAAGTTGTGATAATGCAGTTTAACTAATATAACATAACTTCTTCTGCAGCCACCAAGCAGACTGAGAAAATAAACCAGAAACTATCCATATTCCTAAGACATAATGACAATTGCAAGCATATTCCTACATACCATGCAGGCTAAAATCACCCTTAGACAACGGCATTTTCAATTTATAATACAAAATATGCCCAACCAAGGAAGAGAAATAGACAGACTGGGATTCAAAAGCCTTGTCAATGAAATCAGCTATTAAAGAGTCAAGTAGACTAGCAACCACCCTCACAATATATACTGTAATATGTGCGCAAATCATTTGAAAATCCTGGAAATTTGTCAATGTCTTTTCTTTGTTATTATTGTTTTGTTCTGAAAACCTGCAATCTAAACACATCGACAGCATGATTAGGTGACTAGTTGAGCAAGAGAGAAGCAGACAGATGAAGTGACGAATGGGATTTTCAAAATTATTTAGGTTTTGGAGGACTGTTTATGCTCTATAAAGCTAGCACCTCACAAAACACCATCAGAAGCAGTAAGAGAGTTCATAGTCCATCAAGAGGACAGTCACTGGTCCATATCCATTAGTGAATGCAAACTATAATACAGAAAGATATATTTGAACATTACCATATTAGTGGAATATGTAAAAAAAATGATCCTATATACATTTTATACTAAACACACTTCCCCATTTGTGCAAGGTCCTACTACCCAGATAATTTTTTTTTTCCATCTTCCTCAGGTCTCATTCTTTTCTGATTTCTTTTGGACTCAATATATTAAGATGCTTGAAAACAGGATTTGGATACCCATGGTTCAAAACCATAGCTCAGAAGCTTCTGCTTGAATTAAAAATAAAATATCCTGCTTGTTTCTGGCAATTTTCCTAAAACTAATCATGAAACTTACATTCCTTCAGGAGCTTTTCCTTCTTTATTTCTCAGCTGATTACAGCACTGTGGGTGGACCAAAACTAGTCTTCAGCCTCTTGGAAAGAATTAACCACATCAAAATGAATTTACAACTGAGAATTAATTCTATAATCAGTGTGTTGCTTCAAATCTTCCTTGTATATCCTGATTTAAGAAACCTTCATTTCTGCAGTAGTTGCCTGAACAAAACCACAACAGGGACCTTACAAAAGATTAGGAATAACAGGGAAGGAAAGAAAAAAAACCCAAATCAACACCCCCAAAAAATCAGAAATTAAGTCTTTTGTGGTACGACAACTTAAACTTGTAAATGAAGACACCAAATCTCTGCCATACTGAAAGAAAGGGCCTTCTAAAATTTTCTCTTTCTGAAATGGAAACACTAAACAGGACATGGACTCAAAGGGTTGCACAGCTCCATGATCGTCCTTCCCTATGCTATGCTGCTCCCAGACATTCAGAGACAGTTGCAAAAGAAACTATCACATGACTGCAAAATTGGAGGTACTTCCAATAATGAAGACTTTGAATGCGTGTGAAATACGGGGCACGCCAGGAGAGCACATCTCCAGGATTAACACAGAAATTCACAATGGGCAAGCTACAATGGTCAGAGCTGGGCTTGCTAAAGGAAATCATAAGACTCACGGAAGAAGAGACTGAAGGCAAAAATGATCAATCGTCTGGTCTGCTCTGGAACAAAGATGTTGCTTCTCCTCCAGCAAAGCATTTGTTACTGAATTGAAAACTTAAATGGTGGAGAAATCTACTTCTTTTAATAATTTGATTAAGTGGTTAACAGTTTTCATCTCTACAAAAAGCACCTCCCTGTTTTTTTAAATCTATCCTTCAGATATTTTTCCTTTGGATGGATGCAAACCAGTAAGACTTCAAAATGCATAAACAATGTTTAAAGTTGTTCTATAAGTGTATTTCTGATATATACTGCAAATATCATATGCACACAACAAAAAACTTAGGCTTAAAGTCACAAGGAAGTTCTAAATAGTTGCTCACTTGGATTTCATATAAAACACTTGGACAAAAAGAAATCTTGCATGTGACTTTCAAACAAGTGGTATTCATCAGCACATTTTTGGCATGCCAAGGGAAACTCAATATATAAAGCTGAGGAACACTTGGGGGCAAGGATGAGGAAAAGGGAAGGAGAAAAAAATAAATACGGATTAAAGCAAAAGGAGGAAGAAAACAGGATGCAGGCAACTAAGTCAGGAATGAAAATCTTTAGTACCTTCAGGAATTTGAAGAGTTAGTCTGCCTAACTTTCAAGATTAGCTTTTTTAGAGAAGCTATCTCATTATGCCATTACTGCTACAAGCACATTAGGACAATGTTTTACCAGTATCTATCCCATGTATCAGATATGAATTCTCCAGTGTATTAGCAACAAGTAAGATTGATGGAAAGGGGAAAGAAATGAAAAACTTCAGGCATGCATGCCTTTTTTGCTCCACTATTATTCTGTTGTGGGGGGTTTTTAAAAAAAACAAACCAAAACCCAAACATGCTATAGTTATTTAAGAAACGCAAACTTAGCCAAAGTTGGATTTTCATTCGCAACTTGCTCTGCGCTAGACTACAAAACAGCAGCCTTAGCGGTGTCCAGCAGAACCTGTGCCAGTGTCTTGAGGCCAAATACTTGCCGACGAAGAACTTCTAAAACCAAAACGATTTTACTGGGTATAAACAGCAGAGCACTGGCCTCTATTGTATGCAGGCAACCATTCACTAACAGCTTCAGCAGCTTCAGTCTAGCAGCAGAATGAAGCTCTTGTGGGAGGTGGTAGCCATGGAGTGACAGACAGTCTCATGGTAGCTAAAATGAATTCCAGACAGAGCTTTGAAAATAGTCACCACAGCAACCTTTAACTGGATCCTGCCTTTGGTGGGAGCCAAAGGCTGCTGAAATCAACCCAGCAATCTGCCTTGCTGAGTCACTGTCTTGCCCTGTGCTGCAATGTCTGCTGTGTGTCGAGAAGGGCTTCTCGGCATTTCCAGGAGGACGAGTACCCAGAGAGGATGACTGCCAAACTCTGAGCGATCGCCTCGTGTAGTCCCGAAACTGTGCATAACAGGATCTTTTTGTTTATTAACACCATGCTACAAATGTGCCTGCCTGGCTGTGGAAATTCAGTGAACCTGAGCGTACTTGAAATAATTACCAAATAGAGGAAATGCAACACATACAGGTCAATTTATGCTCTCAGTTAAAAAGGTGTGAAATCTGGAATAATTCCACCAGAGCCAATAGAATTACTTTAGACTGATATGAAGGAGAGAACCATCGGCCTTAAAAGGACACGTTTTAAAATCAGGGCACATCACCCTGCAGCTGGGAGACCCCTGGCTAAAAGGCAGAACGTGACCACTTCACGCCTTGTTCAGCCACGCTTACACTTTCTTTGCTTACATTAGACATATTTCATCTGTGCACAGAGGCCCAGCAAAAGTCTCCTAAGCCCAACACAAGAAACAGATTATGCGGGGAGGCTTAGGTCATAATTCTGTTGCTCTCCCTCTGCACAAGCGTGAAATGCAAGGGGTTTAAGGGGCATTTTCTGTACTTGTTCATGTTTGCATAGGGATGTAAAGTAACCCAAAGCCCGGTGGTACTGCTACCGGTCTTAAAGCAACGCTGGTAGTCACATCAGAATAAAGCACCATTCAGGTGAGGAACATGTAAGTAAGAAGCAATGAGAAGGCAAGCTAAATGGAGATAAAAAGTCATCAGTCGTCTGATTTAAAAAAAAAGGCAAGAGGAAAGACAACTTTATCAAAACAAATGGTCTCTCCTGGAAATACACAAGACCTAAGAACAATCACATGGAGATTAGATGTAAACCATTGGACCACCATCTATAAACTAGGCAATTTGGGGTACAGGAGAAAGATAGACCTATTCGTGTATCTGGCCAATTCAAAATAAACTTTAACAACATTTTAAATAGTTAAAGGGACAAGAACTCATTAAGGTTCATGTGCTCAGTCTAGTGGCCTTCCACTACAGTGCTACTTAATATTTCTCCAGAGATTTAGAGAAGTCAGTCTTATCTTACCAACCTCAAGGACAAGAGAGAGCATTTTAGACTGCCATAGGGCTGCTAAGGTTTCTGTGTGAGGAAAGCCATACCACAGCCTCCAGGATATTGAAAAGCACTCTGCAAGTCCCTCCTTTCAACTCCTTTCTCCCGTCACTCCTAAACCTATGAATGGGTGGGTCATGATGCTGGGACAAGGATTATGTCAGTTTATGGGATGCTTACAGATAAGAGCAGTCATAAACAATCCTGCAGTGTAAATAAAAATTACAACAGACCATTTATCTTCCAGTTTCTTGTACACAGGAGGCTTCTAAGCAAAGACAAAAGCACAACCAGAGCAACCCCTGCACTCTGTCTTAAACAGAAGTTGATCAAGTCAGTAAGAAGCTTGGATAAAGCTTTAAGAAACAATAATTTTGTCTCAAATGATACCTGGAAATTGCTGCTACACTTTGCAAGACGATTGCAAGATCAGACGATTATGTGTGCTTAGAAGTGTCCCACCCTCCAGCTTTCCACCAAGCATAGCTCAGGCAAGTAGCAGAATCTGTCCCCTGGGCTTCTCCCTCACTAACGTATTCTTGGTCTGTGCAAAGACTCATTGGGAAGCAGTGAGAGAGAAGCCACAGAGAGTCAACTGAAGAAAGAGCAGCAATTTAAGGGAGTCGACACCTACAAAAACACACACCTTAGGGGGGTTTTTTGGACAAAATCTTGCCCATAATTTTGTGGAGAAGGTGGGTGTTCCTTGTTAGCCTGAACGTACCCCGTGTATCATAGGGTATTTTCAAGTCTTTACCATCATTTCTCTTCAGTAATCTTAATGGGAGATGTTGAAATATTATATTGCAATTGTTCTATTGAAGAGAAATAGAAAAACTAATGAAATTATTTATACTTCCAAGGAAGAAAACAATGAGATGATATTGTCTTGAATGACCTTTCCTAAGTATGGGGATATAGCATCTTACACAATAGACTCTTGGTTCATGTTTCAATTACTGACCTTTACTGTGGAGAAAATTAATGCAATTTTCATCGTAATCCACCCGTACAAATAAGATCCATACGGAAGGTTTCCACATGCTGAATCTAACTCAAATGGAAAATGTCAGCTGTTTGCTACTGGATGAATTTGACTTTAATTTGTTCGGCTGGAGTCTTTTTGAACTAAGTTCATAAAACTTTGTATATTTTTCATACTTATTTTTGACAGAGAATTTCCTACATTAGAAACATTGGATTTTCCTCCTTTGGAGATTTTTTTTCCCCACTTTTCTTTTTTTCCAATACATCAGACACTAAACATTTCTTGGAAGCTTCAAAATAATTTGGCTTAAAGCCACAGTGTCATCTGATCCTTTCTTATTACATCCCACCAGCCAAGCAGGGCTACATTGGCTCACCACCAAACAGAAACCCTCCAAGAAAAAAAAGAAAAAGAAACCAGGAACTGTTGATTTAGTTTTATCTCTGATTTTCTTTTGAATCAGCTACCAGACCTGGAAATAGGAGTAAGTTAGGTTTTGTGTGTTTTGGAGGACATGCTAACTTATATCCAGACAACTTAAGATCACGAGAAGACTCCAAGATACTTTCCAGTCTGGTGCTACAATACTCATTCAACAGAGTCACTGGCTGCTCTTGAAGCTCTACAGTCATTATTAAAAAAAAGAAAAAAAAAGTTAAAACAAAGTGAAATAGTCAACAATCAGACAACTTAATATCTTAAGCTGCACGTAACTTGTCTATACGTTTCTACTGGCAGGCAAAAGGTGTTTCAGCAACGTGATTTTAAAGCAATCCTTATTCAGACAGCCTGACAGACCCCAGAGCTGACACGACATAGCCTGAACTCTGTGTCCAAGATGGCACAAATCCGAGAAGCCATTCCTCCACCAAACAGCTTTTGCCAAAGGGACAGAGCTCTCTTATCTTTTACAGTCTTCCATGATGGTATTCGAGAGGGGAGACGGGGAAAGAAAGAGGGAACTGGCAATTAAGCTTTGTCGTTTGAGACAGATAGTTTAGGTGGAGGAAGTAAATCTGCTCTTGGGTTTTTGAACTAAGTGTCTGTGTATTTATAATTTGTAAACAGTTCATCTCTTAGAGGGTGTGTTACAATTCCCAGAAGCATGGTCTGTTATGTCTAACATGCAGCAGAGCCCAGAAAGTCTATGTGTGTGAGTATTTTGATACAGCAAGATGATAGGAAACAGAAACAGTGACCTCTTACACCACAACCCAACTAACAGATTTCAGCTTTAGGAGCTCTTGAATTAGGGAGGGGAAAAAAAAATACACAGACTTCTTTTTAAAGTCTAGTTGTCTGTTTAAATGTTAACATTTCCATGAGATAATGTCATAAAATTACATTTTTCTTACACTCCCTAGAGAGCATTGGCCACCCTCAGACTTTGAAAAGTCACTGAGAATAACCTAATGTACTTAAAAACACAAGTCATCAGAGCACAAGCATGGCCCATCACTGATGCAAACGGGATATATCCAGGATAGGACAAAGAAAATGCTGCACAGTACTCAACATAGGACATACGTAATGGCTGGCAATTCTCTCCCCTCGTAATTCTGTGTCAGAATTCCATAGATCTATTACCCTACTATATTAATTAATAAAAGCTATGAATTATTATTCCTCTAAAGTTGGGATATAAAGTGTTATTCCCATTAGAAAGCCTGTTGGGGGTGTCTCCTGTGACCAGCTTTAGCCAGTGCTACCAGCTCTCCACGTCAAGGAGTCACTGTGCACGCATGAAATGGAGACAGAGGCAACACTGATCACAAAATGGTAGGGTCAAATCATCAGCAGCTTAACAGTGACTCTCCCGAGTTTTCAAAAACCTGCATATTTAGTTAAAAGAAACCAAGGAGGAGAAAGTCAGTGAAGTTGGGGGGAGGAGGGAAAAAATACAAAGTGATTAGATCATATTTAAGCAACGCAGATGTACTTATAGGGAGAACCAAAGTCACTGGAGTTAAATCTAGGGTAAATTTAATCTAGCATGTTTTGGGTTTGCAGCAAAGAATCTGTTGCATGGCACAGGAAGCAAGAATAAACACCTTATATAATTTTTTACCTTTTTTCCACCCCCACCCCACCTCAGCACTTGCAAATGTAAAAGAGGACTACTAAGAAAGAACAAAGTAAATGGGATTGTTTCCAGGAAAGAAGTTACACCTTTAGGCATCACACAAATAAGATGCAGGTCAATGTCTATGTGTATTTAGCTCTGGGTACCCACAAAATAGAAACTATTGACTTTCAGAGATGCATAATCTTTGAAAAGAATGCAAATTTCATTTAGCAGCTTCTGATGAGTTCCAGATATTGGTCCATTTAGTTGACCAATTTTACAATGCAAAAAGTGAAGTATAAATGAGAACATTTAAACAATAATTGTGTGTTGTGAGAAACCTATAATTCAACTAGATTGTCTAAAGTCCACTTTATAACTTTGATGGATTTCTGGTTGCTCGTTAAAATATAACCACCACAAGAGCAGGTTAAATTTAAATAATTATTCCCATTAATTAGTCTGCTGAGCTTCAATTCTAGTATCTGGGACCGAGAAGAGTTAAGGTGCGCCTGCTAACTGTGGTATTGATTTACTTCACAGAGATCAACAGTTTCACTGTGACAGTCATAAAAGAATATTCAAGAAGGGGCTTATTAACTTAGTATGCAATTTGAAAGTTTCACATCGTCTTGTGAACATTTTCTTCCTAACAGCTAATGTTCCTTTGCATGCTGTTGCTCGTTAAATAATTCCTCACCTTTTAGCTTTCAAGTATTTATAGATTATCAGATCCTCCTTCACTTACTTATGTTTTTTCAAGCTGTATACATTAAGTTCTCTTAATCTTTCTTCAGATGTCATGCCCTCTAATCCTTTTATCATTTGTCACTGTGGTTTGATAAACTTGAAAAAAAAAATCAAATTAATTTTTCATAGTGAGAAAAACGAGTAAGTATGCTCCAACAAAATAAGAAACAGGCCTTGCCAATTCCAATTTTTTCTACATTTCAGTCGACAAACTAAAACCATTTTGTCCCAGGCTCTGAAAGAAATGTTGAGAAAATTCTAACCAGTCCTCCACAAACCACACTGTTCTGGCCTGCGGAAATAGAAATGTCAAATCATTTGGGTAAAGACATTAGTACAGAATGTCCATCCAACACTCGAAATGGATGAGTGATTTTACATAGTCGTGCACATCTTTGCACCTTGTCCACCCATACACATACCTATAAGTACACACACATGAACAGGTGCCTGATATGATTTCAAGCACAAACTGGTAACTGCTCAGACTGAAGTAACGTTCAGAGAAGTCATGTAGGCAGCACCACTGCTGAATGATCTACAAACCAATCTTTTCATACTTTCAAATCTGCCAATCAAGAAATTGGTAACAATTGTTAAAACAGATAATAAATGAAGACATATGGAGATAGGATGGTGGATTTCTGCTCTCCCACGTTCCTTCTAATTCTAGCTAACACAGTCGTGAGATATGCTTACCTTATCATCCTCATCCTCATCTTCATCCAAGCCCATAAGGTCCTGCAAAAGCAGATGTCCATATTACAAAACAACACACTTATTTTTCAGTGACAGGCAATGTTCAAAAAGCTTATGATACTCCCACAACATCTCATTACACAATTTTCTCCCACTTCTATTACAAGTCATCAAAAAAACCCACTGCTTTCACCTCTCAGAAATGTTTTGTATTCAAGGACTTCTTTTTTTTTTGTGATATTCTGAACAAAGCATGCAATACCCTATACAAATTTTAAGCCTAAATAAAGCATTAGCGGCTGCGTCCAGTATTTTGAAGGCAACAGGCTTTCAAATTCATTGCCAACTTTTACTGCCTGTAAACGGCTTTGTTCCTAGTCTGACAAATGAACCAGCCAGTATGTCAAGGCTGATACACTCTACTCAACTTGTTCCATGCTCACTGCTACAACAACTGCTCTCTCCTTTTAGGGCCACTCCTGAAACATTAGGCTTTAGAAAATACATTAGTATGAACATAATCAATCTCACAGATCACAGTCAGATTTCTACGCAGCATAATTTCCTCCCTTGAAGGTAGGGGAGAAAACAAAAGGCTTGGCTACCGCTTGAAATTAGGAGTACTTGGCTTTCAATTCAGGTATTTAATAAGATGAGCCTTTAACAGGGTCCTTCAAGTTTTTCTTGGTTATTTAATAGGTATATACAAATCTGCGTAGCACAAAATTTAATACAGCAAACTTGCATAGAATCACAGTAAAAGGTATTTTGTATTTGGTGTAGAGGGGAGGCTTAGAGAGGGAGAGGGTGTGTTTTGGTTTGGTCCTGTGTCCCCATTCCCCCACCCCTGAAAGCAGTTGCATCTACTACATCTCCTATGCAGAGAAGGTACTGAGAGCTCAGGTAACCAGACTTACTCTTTACTCTTTGGCTCTTTGGCATACCCTGAGCATCTGAATTAACACTGATCATGGTTTACATTTCTGTAGACGCTTCCAAGCTGTAAATCATAAACCATTTTACCAATATTCACAAATTTAGCCTCCTGGCAACTGGATCATGTGTACAAGGTTAGTACTGTTATTCCCATTTTATAGCACAGAAATCAGTGAGAGTTTGAGGTCCACTTTTGCAAAGACTATGGCTCTTATTTCTCTATGTACACAAAATGTGCGTGCAGGCACACAAAAACCAAAGGTAGTGCATATGCAGCCAAGGTCCAAAGAAGCGAAAAAAATCAATGCCTGTGTAAAAAGCATAGGTATTTTGAAGAAAAACTTTTCTCATCTGTAGGACAGATGTGACTAGGGGTAGCACCTGATTGTCTATTTTTGACCTACAGATGGTAAGCATCATAGACACACATATAAAAGAAATCAGGTAATATTAAATGCACTTTGACTACTTGTTCCATACGATCCCAATTCTTCAAAGCACTTAGGCAGATGTGCAAGTTTGTTTATGCAAAATACAACCCTGAATTTCACGGCATTGCATTGCTTGCAGGATGTCTGACAGGAAAAGGGACAGCCTTCTGATGGACTTTCTCCAGTAACACAATTAACCTGTATTTTCAATGATAGCCTCTTTTAAGCATTCAGATAAACACTGTAGTGCTCAATTTTTCTGATTTATGTAAGACTGTCCTCACCTGAACATGCAAGAAGCTCAGCACAGGATGAGTGATCAGAGGTATCCTCTGTGTACGTTTTCATGAGTAAGTTATTATTATTTTATATTGCCTTTTGTACTACAAACAGTAACACCTGTTTGCCTGGGATTTTCCCAGAGGGAAGTTCTCCTTTTCTTGATGAAATAAAATAGCCACTAAAGACCACAAGATATCCTTCTACATTATTCTGAACTTGGCTGAAATTGGAGAAAAGCATTAATTTTACCATTCATCTTCAAGTCTATGCCATGGTCTAGATAATGCAACTTTCCCTATGTTCTAACAATCCTTCCATTTGAGAATAGATGAAAAATAAACTAGGAGCAACTTTTCTTGATAAAACTAATAAAACAACTATTGATCTTTTTAATTCTGGGATATTATTTCCTTGTATAAAATCCATGTGATCAATTTGTGTAAAGACACTCTTCATGGCTACAAATATCAATCGACTTTTAGCAAAAGTTAGAAAGGACATATAATTTGCCCTGTATTTCATTAATGCACTTGTTACACATTTAAAAACAGTTTATGGACATCCATGAATTTACTCTCCTGCCTACCTGCAATTACCATGGTTACGTAAACAAATAAAGTTGCCAACATCATATCCCAAGAGTAGGACTTTGCCACACATGTTGCAATTACTTTTGTATTTAAATCTGTTTTTCTCCCAGATCAAGTTAAACTGGAGACTAAATTATTTTTTGGGGAAAAAAAGCATTTGCCATTTAAAAGTGGGTAGTGGGGAGGAGGTATAAGGGCTTCTTAATGCCTCAGATCACAGGACAAAACTTAAAAACAACTGACTTCTCTTTCAGTTTCTATTGACTTCCCTCTTCTGTGAATCACGAATCATCAGTGTGACGCAAAGCGCAACACCAGTAGGGGCACAGGGTTTGGGATCTGTCACTTCATAAGTCTTTCTCAAATCATCTTAGTTTAAAAAGTTCTTAGTTATTTAGCAAGCGAACTCTCCCTCCTACACACTCACATCATCATCTCCTACTATTCTGAATGGTTTTATTGCTTGAATAGAATCACAAAAACTGCAAGGATTGAGATTTCTTTTCAGTAATTTCAAAATTAAAATGCTGTTTAGCTACACAACTAGATTAATTCCATTAAAATGCATGACATTTTGCTCAAGGGGAAAATCAAGCTGGGACTGCGAGAAATGTTATTGCCACTTTACTTGCCTGGGCATCTTGGGTGTTGTTGACCTTCCCTGTTGTGACAAGGGAGAAGTTGTAGACAAAGAGCACCAGCAGAGCCAGGGGCACCATGTACAGTTCCACGCACCATACAGTGACCACAAATACCTGGGAGAATTAAAGCAGCACAAGAGAATTCGTATGAGTGTTTAAAGAGAAAGAGACATAAGAAAACCTTTCAGTCATTATCGCTATGTACATTCATCCTTGAATCTCTGTTAACCTCATTCATATTACTATTTTGGCAAAGAAAATCTGCTTGTAAAGCATGCTCTCTTTCTATTCTGCTTGAATCCATTAGGCTGACATTTGTTAGCTTCTCCTCCCCTATACCTGGTGAAGTACAAGGCCATGAACATAAGGTTAGTCTGAAGGCTTTATTCAGTCTACTCTGGGAGCCTCTCAAGCCTGAAAGCCCTTTGTCCTCAGAGCTAGTGCATAATAGATCTACTTATAGAGGTAAACCTGTTCCACTTCATCAAACCCTAATTACCAGGGAGTCTTTCAAAGGCTAGAGGAGAGTTTCTTCTTCCTGTGCAGCAGGAGCCATCCAGCTCCCTTATCACTCCACAAGCAATGATCAACAAACACATCTTCACCATTAATCCATTTATGTTCTTGGCACAGCAGCACATTGAAAGGACCATCACCATCCAGGAGGCAAGGCTCTAGGTGGCATGTGATGCATTATGTTGGAAAGGGATCCAGTAAACCTTCCCCATTCACATAGCCTTGTCATTTTTTAGCATAGCTTATTCAGATTCCACTGGCTGCTTGGAGTCTCTCAGCCCAGCCACAGTACGAATTTGAGCATTTGGAGTGGTATCTGACAAAATCCACTAATAGAAAAACCAGAAGCCAAATTTTGAAGTTATTTTCTGCAAATCAGATCAGCAAAATATATAACTAACATGACGGAGATTTAAAAAGCACTTAGGATTTTTCAAAACAAATGATACCAATCCAAATGGCAATACTGTCTTACAAGTAGCAATGATACCTGAACAGACTCCAGACTTGGAGTGACTTTGGCAATGCAAAATTGGAGTGAATTTGGCAATGCAAAATTAATAAACTAAATCCAAAACTGCCATAAAATGCATGTTGTGATTCTATTTCCTTTTCTACTCATAGTGCTTCCAGAAGAATTACCTAATGCTGGTAGTAACTTCAAGCTATTTTATACAATCTCCTTTAAAGAAAAGGCACAAACAGATTTATCTGATTTTACTTCCCTCAAAGGAACTCAGAATGATCAGAAACAGAAGTCACATTTTTAGAATAATACCGGTAGGTGAAAACGAATCAGATCCAGTGAATGTATCTCAAACTGCAACTAATGAAAAACTTTATGGGTGATCAGAAAGCTAAACCTCCACCCTCCCTTTCATCCTTGGCCCATCAGACATGACACACAATGGCAACACTGGCACTTGCAGAACAGGATATTTATGGCAATGTATTTTGCATTATGGACCTGAAAGTCTAACCACTCTGTACCAAAGAAGTACTTTTCACTGCATTCAGCACAGTTAGAATTTATACCCCTACAAAACAGCAGCTGTTATAACTTCTAAACAACGGGACTTCTCTGACATCAGAGAAACGGCTAATTAATATCTACCGGGGCCAAACATAAACCAAGAAACAATGACTGTATCCATAACCCTGCCCAAACAGCAGTCGCACTTCCTCGAGTGAACTTGAATTTACATTAGCTGTTGCTATGCAAGGAATTAGCCTGTCATCCCATTCTTGGCATTTGTAGGCCAGTAAAACAATCTTTGAGATAGGTTCATTTACAAAATAGGCTGACATCCAGACAATATATCCTCATACTATTGATTTGCAGCATAGGAATGGAGAAGAAGTTTTGGTTCTGATTTTTTTCTTCTTTTTGATCCTTCTTTTCAGCATACTAAAGAATCAGAAGTGATGATGATTTCAACAGCCATATTTCATATTTAAGCAAGGCAACGGATACACAAGAATCCTAACCAAGAAGGTATGGTCCTTGATCTGTCTTACAAGAGTCTTGCATGGCTTCAGTTAATAAAAACTTAAAAATTTGTGATATTCCACGCTAATAAGTCTTCTATGAAAAGTTCTAACCTGAACAAGTTCCTCTGAAGCTATTCCAGCTCCCTTGGATGAATCTCTACTTGCTTTGTAAGACAAAGTGGAAGCGATACCAGCTTCTCTCTTACCTCAAATGCACTCTTAAAGAACAAGGACCTGTTGCTGTACATATCAACACAGGTATCTGTCTCAGGTATGAAAACAGACACACACACATACAAATATACAGCCAATCTTTATGTAAACTCCTTCATGGAAATTCGTATTGCCAGATATTAATTCAAAACATTTGCTTCAGCCTGTTGGAGAAAGTTGCATTTCCATCACCTCTCGGGAATATTAGAAAACAGTCTTATCAAGGCAGCAAAAAGACTCCACGGGCATTCAGCTAGGCAAGTCCTACAGGAGTCAATTAAGCTCTTGAAGAAACTCTCTCCATTCATTCAATTGCAGGACTTGAACTGATTTTAGTGCATCTGTCACCATTCTATACAAACATCACTCCACTTGGTTGCAAGTATAATACAACCTTGCAATCACAGGTCATTCAGGCAAGATACAAAATCAAGACCTTGGTGATTTTAGATCCAACAGTACACTTTGTGTATTATTAAGTTTCAGACCTTAAATAAAACTTAAAATTTAATTACAAAATCTCACTTTAGTCTCAATTGACAGCTGAGGCATACTGCCGCTTCCTTTCTAATGCTGACTGGTTAATCAGTTGCCGAGTTATAACTCAGATAGTGATGCATTGCTAGAGCTCCCACATCTCCTTACGAGGAGTTGCTTTGCTGCTACCACTGCAGTAAAGGGAATTTTTATTACTGTGACACAACACAGACACGAGACAAATTGATTTAGCTATTCAGAAATTATTCAGCCTTGGAGGTATAGGAAATGATTGCTGTGAACATACAGTACATAATAAAAGTTCTGAGGGTGTTTATAAAGCAAATAGAAATATTTCTGCATTCTAACAGCCTTTTGAACAGTTCTGCATCATCAGCTTTCAAAACAGTTCCCAAACAGGTCCATGTCTTATTCTATCAGCTCTCATGAAGCTCTGTGACACTGACTACAGCATCAGCAGCCCTGTGATATAGACACGCACTCCTCAAATTAGATGATTCTCATCCATGCATGTCTTTATTTTCTTCCTGGTGACACCTTATGACTGGGAGAAGCTCCTGCACTATCCTTCCTAAATTATTTTCTTAGCAATACTTTTGCCCAAAACTCGAGTGGTTCAGCTACTGATACATACAATGGCTGTTGCAAGAACGTCTTCTTGATTTTTTGTAGTCTCTAGTCTGTCTTTTGCCTAATACATACACTGATAATGGACATAATTAACAGGTTCAGACCACATGCTCCAGATCACAGAAGTCAGGGACAGAAACAAAGCCCCTGTTTCAAATGATTCACTTTTAACAAACCATATTTTTTTCAATTATTTACTTCATCATTGGACCATGTTCTGTGAGGCATAATCCATTACATCACTGACAACTTTTCTGCTGGGCTTCAGACTGCACAGGAGAGAAGCTGAAAAGACAGTAGCCAATTTCTAAAATAAAAATCAAACAAGTGGAAGCTAGCTTTCTGCGTAACTTTTACGACAATTTGAGAGTATAAAAGCCTAATACAAAACTGAGCAATTGAGTTCACAGCATTATAAAAACAATGATCATAATATAAATAGAAATGGGAAAGACATATCTAGAGGGAAAAAGAAAAAAAAGAGATCTTGAAACTAATATTTAGTCTAATATTTAGTCTAAAGTTCAACCTAGAAGAGAACAACAAAATCACAGTCTTGGAGAAAGGACCACTTGATTTCAGCTGATTAACGAGTTGCTATTTCAAAGGGCCCAATAACTACAAGTTAAAGCTCTGGAGGTTTGGAAGCCGTTTCATCTGAAAATCATTGTGGAGGGGTCCAACTGTTCCTGTCAAAAAGTGTGGAGTTTGAACAACCATGAGAGTGGCCCTTTTGACAGCAGTACAAAAGATGAGAGAAGGCGGTCTCAGCTGAAAGTAAAAACAAACCCTTAGAAACACATTTCAAATCTGGTTTTTCTGCCCCTCTGGTTCCAATTTAGGATCTGACTATTAAGAACAGATTTCGGACGGGTGACTACTAAAGTATGTCCATAAACCATTTGTCACCAGCAAACCCACAGTCATGGGCTAGAACAGTTTCAAGAGGTTTAGAAACCTGTAATAGTATTAGATAGGCTTCTAGTGCAATTTTTCTACATGGTAATTATAATTTATTTATCTCTTTTTGAGCTGGTAGGTCTTTGTGGAGAAGTAGAAGATGCTGTGTTGTGTGACAGACTAATTCCTGGAAAACAATAGTGATGGGAGAGAAGGATACGTTCCATCAGATGGAAAAAATAAAAGTGAATGCACGCAAGAAACCTATGGTAAAAGGTTATTTTCTCAGCCAGTGTAGGCTCCAATGCTAATGAAATGCCTCATCAGCAGACCTGTGAAAAATATTTTTCGAAACTCCAAGTTTCAAAACCACATACAATTTAACCGAACTCTAAATGACTAACAGCTTCGTCAAAAGTTTCCTTGCAATTTATAAACACGGTCTAGGCAATTCATGAAGTAAGGGGGAAAAGCTGAGCTGACACCGCTGCGAGTGTCCAACTTTTGAATTAAACTAAAACACTGATTGAGATTTGAGACACAAAAACATGCTTCCCTTCATTTACAGAGGAGGGGAATTACATATTTTTAACTTATCTCTGGGTTACGTAGTCCCAAGTTGCCATGTATGCAGAAACAGACTCTATAAAGAGGAGAAATTTCTACAGCTAAATAAAGACAAACCCTCTAATGTTTTTTTTTTTTAAGTGTTCCGTCCCTCTACCCCAAACAAAATACAGGATATTAGCCAATAACGTAAGACACTGCTCCCCAAAAGGGCATTCAAATCCCTTGGAGGCAAGAAGCCTGTCGACAACAAATTATTTTTGACAGATACTTATTCCTGCCCTTCGAAAGGGAGAGTAAGAGTAGAAGAGAGAATAAACACACTCACATAAAACAAGCCATTTGTGCATGTGTATATG
This sequence comes from Cuculus canorus, assembly GCF_017976375.1. NCBI lineage: Eukaryota > Metazoa > Chordata > Aves > Cuculiformes > Cuculidae > Cuculus > Cuculus canorus. The sequence goes on along the minus strand of NC_071412.1, from coordinate 10,624,410 downwards.
TAACTATACAAAGAGGTATCTCTTCCAGATACAGGCAATATGGGTGCATGAACACAATGGTGCTGAGCTCACACTAACACAAATCAGGGTGCATACTGTGAGCTCAGACTGATGTGAGTGCAGCAACAAGGTTTCTGCACTTGGGCTGGCTTGCGCATTGAAATAGTGAGAATACTAAAAAAAGAGGCTTATTTCAATTTGTCTAACATAGTCTCACCTCCGGGTATGACAAAGAAAGTTTGAGGCAGTCACATGGCATGTCTTTCCCACTGAAGTCCCTCTCCTAAAGTCTTTTTCTTAAGAACAGATCGTCTTCCAAAGATGCATTCCAGAATTGCTCTCACTAATACTCTTCTTCCCACACCTGTATGACACTTTCTCACAATGCTATGGCCAGATGACAGTTCTTCTATGCTACCTCATAGCCACCAAGGTGGAGCTCAAGGAGGGGTCAGATATAAGCAGAGTGGCTCCCTCATTGCAATGCAATAGCTAAGAAGATGGCAGGAAGAAAGATTATACTTAAATAAACCAGCAGTGTCAGAAGAAATTTATTTGCTTTAGGTTGAATTTGCTTTTTGTGTCCCCAGCAAAAGAATGCAGAGCATCTCAACAGTGGTGCAAAACTTGCTGTATTGAATGGTGATGACCAAAACAAAAAAAAAATGACCTGAAGGAATAGAGGTCTTTAAATATTTATGCCACATTACAAATTATCTCTGCACTGCTCCAAACATCAGTACAAGTTACTAATTTTTCAAGCGCGTATCATGGACAAAAAGCTTGTCTCTCTGTTTCAAGGGCAAACACAACTGGAATCTGAAACCAAAGACAGACACAAACACACAAAAATCCATCTAAACACCCCAAAGCCAAAATGAAACATCAAATTATCCCCCAAAACAACCCTGTCTGTATTACATGCATGACTGCACAGAACTGAGAAGTAGGAGTAAACGATAGGTTTGTATAACGTGCCATCATGTAAATCCACCTGTTTTTTCAGAAGATGCTTTGGGTAACACAATCAACATGGCCATGTTTGCCCACCTCAGTTGCCAGTACATGCTAAATGACACAGTTGGAAAGCCATGTCCTGCTGCCACATGTCCCATCCTTGCTTGTCCCAGCTGCAGTTTGCTGAGTGGCCCAGGATAAGGTTAAGGGTGGGTGGAAATCTGAAACACCCAGCTTGTCCTTGACAATTTGCATTACATCTGAGGAATTATACTGGTCGAGGTCACAATTTTAACACCAGTTTTAGCACCCAAAAAGAAAATAAAAAACCCAATGTCCCCCACTTCAAACCAAACAAGACCTAAAACAACTAACTAAAATATCCCTGAAGAACACGCCAAGAGTCTCATATTGTTTAAGTCAATATGCATTTGGGCCTTTTTTATCATCACTGTCTGGTTTAGACTCTTCAGAGGGATCTCATTTTCTTTGCTGCTGCTAAGAAATAGAAACCCATTTGTGTTTTAAATGAAAGCTGTGATTCATGTGCAATCACACAACTCTAAGAAACGGTGCTTTAAGAAAAAGCATGCTATTCTGCAAAAGTCACAGTGAAATCAGAGGAGTTGACAATATTGCAATCTGTTCTCCACCATCCTCTTGGGATACTGTTGTTAGTAACTTCATCAAGGAAGGTTGGGATGCTACGCTTAAGACTGCAAACACAAAATGTCTGCACTCTGATCCTGAATTATTATACCTTTGTGTGATTAGTATATTCACCAAATTTATTCCTTATTCATAACAATGCCTGGAATCAGAAAGAGATAACCACAAGAAAATAAAATGTAAACCAAGTAAACAGTAACGGAGGTCTTTATTCTGACTATTTTGGTTACATTAATGAGATTAGCCAACCTAAAAAACATAAAATAAGATCCTCAGATATCTTTCTTTAATGAGGGGTTGTGGAAGAGTCGCTTGGTTCAACATTTCACCGCACCTATCACCTGTTAAGTTTATATGTAAGTTAAGAGTAATATATTGCATTCCAGCCATTTGAAGATTATCTGTCAAATTAGTCGGACACAAAAGAGTGTATGTTGGGGGTATTGTCTTTATCCTGTAAGACACGTAAATTTAGACCCCAAAGCCTAAAAGCCCACCTCAAGTCTAACAGGGCGCTTTCACACAGATTTCTTGTGGCTGCTACTTCCTCTTTATCCCTAACCTTGAAAGAGGTTAATCAAAACAAAGCCAACTACAACAGCATAAGTTTTGGGTTCTATATTTATGTACATACAACAGTTTTAGAGCAAAAGACTTCAAATCCTTTAAGGCTGCAGATACTGAAGAAATAGCTGTTTGCTAGCATGCTGACTGGTCTAATTTTTCCCTCATGCTTTTATCTAACAAATTTTACATTTCCTGTGCCAAGTAAAATACGGTTAAGACCCTCAAGCAATAAAGCTTAAAATTGAAAAAACAGGGAAAAAAATATTACAACAGTTTTCTGTCTTTTGGGGTAATCCGCTGGGAGTGAGTCAAGGGAATAAATCTGCATGTTATTTCGAAAGGGGTAACTGTCATAGACAAAGGCAGTGGGGGAAGGTACTAAAACAAAGGGGGGGGGGCTTGCAAAAAAAAAAAAAGTCATTTTATATTGTAGCTAAATTAAACGGTCATTTTTATCTCTAATGTTTCAGTTTGTTTATCAGCAGGGTCATAGTTTTGGAATTACTCTCATACAGAAATCTATTTGCAGGGAAGACAAGCATTATGCAACTTAAAAGCCTGATCTTATAGTAAATAATTCTTCCAAAAAGTGTCAGAAAAAAAATCTGTCTATTTAAAAGGAGGGAAAAATGTGGGCTAATTTTATTTATTCTGGATAAGGTGAACACCTTAAAAGGGTCATGAAAAAATTTATCATTAGCTGAGCTGATAAATGTCCACTTACTTTGGAGACATATTTGTTAACATCGTGAGAAACATTAGCAGTGAGGGTCAGATGGTGATGTAATCGTACAGCAAGTGGAAAGAGTATGCGGTGGAAGTGTTCTACTTTGGGTTATCAATAGTGGGTTACAACTGTGAGCAAATGGGAGGTGTAAATGATGTTTCAACTTCTTTAATGACTTCCTCCTTCATGTTCATAGTGTATATTAGAGTTGAATGAGCAAAGGAAAAAGGTCTTTCTAACAAAATAAGTATGTTTTATTAGGCTTAATTGAATGTTCAGTGGCGGGAGGATCACACATAAGACTGCTTCCCTGAGAGTCTCCAGCTACGGCATGGAAAAAAATATCAGGTTGCAGTAAACCCACATAAACGGGAAATAGATGTTTATGCACAGTAATGCTGCAAAACTAGCTGGTACCCTCCTTTCCAAAACCTCCAGTTCTAAAGAAATGTTTTCAGACTGAAACAGAGCAGAAGGAGGAAAAAAAGGATAAATAAATATTAAATAAAGGTAAAAAATTCCCACTAAAACCACATCGCAAAGCCAGAAATCCAAAAGCCCATATAAAGCAGTAAGATAACATCCTTTCAGGAAAAGAATTTCAGATTATTCTCTTTCCTTCAGCTGTACATGGGATTCTCCACCATAGTCCCATGCTGGAACCTCTTCATATACTCAAGACCCATTTCCCACAGTTAGGAGAAGAGTAAACACCATACTGAAACCAGCCCTTCCCACACCTGACACCTACATTGGTCACCAAGAACAGTGAGAGCGATTGCAATACACTTTGAGCAAAACAGTTTGAGCAGGTTCACAATCTGCAGCATGACAAAATTACAGGACAAATGCAGGAAGATGACTGGGAGACCCACAGTAATTACACCCCAAATATAGTACCATTGTAAGCTAGCAACAACAGCAGCGACAAAAAATCCTAAGCATTGACAGCATAGCTATGTATTATAATAGAGATTTTCCACCAGCAGACCTACAATGTCTTGCTTTCCAAACTATAGAACAATCTGAAAAAAAAAAAGTTGCAAGACTCCTGCAATTTCAAGCAGCTGTTCAGGTAAAACTAAAGCCAGAAGATTGTTTATTTTAATAAAGCTATTATATGTGCAGCTCCAAATTAGGAATGGCAGGAGACTAGGGGATGCCTAAACCATCACCACCTGTTTGCCCTGAAAATCAATTAAAGTCACACTATCACAGCAATCCCTTCTTAGCTAATAAAAGTTATACAGCCTCAACGTGCGACTTTAGGTGCATTGTGGGAATGTGCCTGAAATCTAAATCCTTAGTCTCACGTTACTTCGATACTAAACACAACTCTGATTAACCACTGTAAAACTTGCCTTTTGGGGGTTACAGAAGGTGTTAAGGGAAAAGAGATCCTGAACTGCTGGTTTGATGCAGTGGATTGAAGTAATATTCAGTAAAGAATAACAATCCAGCCAAGAACATTATAGTATTTCAAGTAGAAGAAAACTGAAGTCCTTTATGACACATGCCTGTTCAACATATTCTGTGCTACAGAACAGATCCAACTTTACAAGTTGAAAGCAAGGGCAGTAGAGACATCCCAAGTGTTTTAGTAATTAAACGAATATGCATAATGAACCATATGCCCAAAGGGCCTGTTCTTCATGTGGGCCAGATTTTTGTTTGAATTTTTAATTTTTATATACAGATGAAACATTTCATATAATATAGCAACAGTGCAAAGGAACATGCTATGCAGGAAGGGAAGGAGGAACTACCCATGTGAGAACGATCAGAATACACTTGATGAATTCTGCTCCTCAATTTCCGATTCAGAGCCAAGAGGGCTTTTAAAAAAAAAAAAAAAAATCCTTTTCTCCTTTGAACAGCTGTATTAGTCATCTGCTCAGAGTCTAGAAAAGAGGCATAAAATCTATGTATATTTATATAGGTCATATTTATACATTTATATGCGTGAAATGGATTATATACACCAACACATTTCGATGCTGCAAGACTAGCAAAAACACAGACACTATCTCAAATTTAAAAGCTTCTGATCCACTAGCAAAAATAAGCTTTCTGTTCAGCAGGACCTGTTGTGTTCTGTGAGCTGTAGGGAAACTGGACACACTCACAACCGCCCGCAAAACAGGAACAGGCAGTTTTAAAAAGATGAATCAAATTCCAGCCCCGTTACAATAACATTGCCCTGCTGTCACCATTAGGATACCATGGCCTCGTTGCAGAAATACTAAATCTTTCATATTCTCTGGGGCTTGAGCCATGCTTCTCCTTTCTCAGTAACATTCCCCCTTTTTCATCCCTTTCTCTTAATGTGCTTTTCCATGCAAAAGAAGCATCCTTTGCGAGCATAAGTCATTATAATAGGTTAGTCTTCTAAACCAGCGACAGAACTATTTGGTGCTTCAAACTGAATTTCAAATAGCCAGACTGCACCATAGCAATCTGATTCTTTTAGTGGTTCTAATCCATTTGAAAAAAAATCTGGTTTACTTCTTCATAGAACCGGTGGTGGGGTCAGGTACTTGTCAGCACGAGTATGTTGGTTAAGCAGCAGAAAAATCTTTCCTGCATGAGTTCTAACAGGTTTCTGAGTTGTTTTTTTTTTTCTTTTACGCATGATTCAGGCTTTATGAACAAAGTGAAATCAAATCATTACCAGATTTAGTGAGGGAAAGGAAAGTTTTTAGGTAAATCGCAGAGTGCCTCACGGTAGATCAGCCTTAGCGCTGCACTTCAAACGAATAAGCAGTACTACACACAACAGCAGCGGCTGTTACCAGCACTGACTCGGTACTGCAGAGATACAGTGGGGAAGCACCAGCCGTGCTATAAGGAAAACAGACAATGAAACGATCCATTTCAGAACTGAAGGAGTGACTTTTCATCAAACTATGGGAGTTAAATTTTTCATGGGACTTCAGGAGTTCCCATCACTAAATGTAAATGGGATGGCCTATAAGAGTGCACTGGTCCCCAACCCTTAAAGTATTTAAAAGCTGAAACAAATAGTTGTAAATAACGGCATTCGTTGCTCTCAGTCTTAATTCAGGGTTCAGGCTTTTGAGATTGCCTGGTTTATGTGATCTAGTGGTCTCCACGGAAAGACAGATAAACTTCAACGGCTGTCAGAAGACAAAAGTTGACAAGGAGCATCACCTTTCCTGATTGTTTAAATCCTTTAAGGAAGTGTTGGAGCAATTAGAGAGGGAGTCTAATCTTTGCAGAGTACATTAACACTCTCCGACCTCCCAGACAATAGATCAGACCTCAGACACATAATGCTTCCCTAAGGCTTTTTAACCAGAGCATTTGATCTCATAGTCACTTTGTATGTGTTACTATAGGTATCAGAGTGTAAGACAGTATTCAGTGGGCACTAAAGGACCACTATCTCTGCTAGCATTCATACAACTTTTAAAATAGAAAGCAGAGAAAACATCACAATGCATGCTCTTACAGAAGTACTACTTCCCAGAAAACAGAGGAAAAAAAAAAAAAAAAGAATAAAACAATCCAGAGTAGCTCTGCAAAATGTCTTCATTTTTATTAATCTCATATTTCCTTTCTACCACCACTGTTTATTTCCCAGCTTTGGAATATAAATCTATTTTTTTTAAAATCATAGATTAGGGTTTTATTCGTAGACACAGTTATCTGATAATAATTCCAAAAATACCTCATTTCTTAACTCCCATGGAGGAACTTGGGGGAAAGGGAATTAGGAAGACAGGACTAGTTTATTAAGGAAACTGAAATATATCATTGTAAATAATTTTTCCCAAATGTATATATGAAAGGATCTAGGGAAGTTTTTTAAACTGTTAGAACAAGTCATCATCTAATTCCTGATGTTCTGTAAAAGAAAAGCTAATATTGTATCAATTATGAATTTCCCATTTAATATTCTAAATATTTTAAGAAAATTTGCTTAGAGTAACTTTTTAATGGAATTAGATTTCCTGGCCACGATGTTCTGATAGAGGCCACATCTTTAGTGTTCTCAAATGAACAATACTTACGAGTGTTCTATAACCAGCTAACTGGATTCCCACCCACTGCTAAATAATGGGTGCCACAGTCCTACTGAGCAGTGGGGTTTTCCCTCCATGCAATATATTTGACATACAGTGCTAGATAACAATACTTTATATGAATCTATTTATGCTTCATATCAGCTGCAGGATTTTATTCTACTTTTCTGGACCTCCAGAAAGTGCTTTTTGTGAAGTATCTGCATTACAAATAGTTTTTGCTGCTGTTTAAATCGGTATCTCAAACTTGTCAAGCCAAGTGCATCACAAATGACAAAAAGGTCACACATACCTAGTATATTTAAAAACAAACAAGCCTTCAAAGTCAAAGTGTAATGCAGTTATTTCTAATCTGAACAAACAATAGAATACATCTAATGAAAGTTGACAATTGGCTTTGATACAGAGCTCTGCAGCTGCTCTGTTCCATTAAAAGATGAAACCCGAAGGAAAGTACAGAAGATGGTAACTTCTTCCAAAAAGCAAGCAGAAAGTTCTGAACTTGAGCTAGCAGAGTAAATAAAGATTGCTTTAGTGGAGAATTTTGCTCATATATGATACTCATTTTTCAGTAGACATGCTGACTTCACATGAGTAATTAAGGCTTAAACAAACCAGCACATTAGACTAGGACAACACACTGCATGTTTTACGTATTTATTAACACTTCTCAAAATCACAGTACTGTTTTTAAAACTAAAAGAAACACCTGAGACCAAGCTAAGTTTGACTGCCATGTGGGTGTCACAATAAAGATTAATAGATATAATTTTCAAAAAGTGGTGGGGTAAGTGATCAAAACTCTAGTGATGCTACTGGTACCCTGACTGTGGCAGTAGAAAAATTCATTAATAATTAACAGTACAGATTTTTTTAAAAAAAAATCATATTTCTGGGATTTTGTAGTTACCCATCGCTCCAGCTTTATTTTCCGATGAATGCTGGAAAAACTGGACGGGACGTATTCTGATTTAGGGTATTTTTATTTTTATTGCTGTCCTTGAACAACCTGAGAACTTCCTGTTTGCTTAAGACTAACGTCTAAGTCAAAGCACATCTTAGTGGCAATGGAAGAGAAGTAAAAATAAAAGAGAATAGCTTTTCAAAAAAACCGTATTTGCTCTGTAGCCTCTACACTAATCCTTTTTTATTTCAGATATTATAAAGGATCCAACTCTTTCTTATTTAAAAAAAAAAAAAAGAAAATAAAAAGCCCCACAAGAAGTAGAATGATTTAACAGAAACCCCTCAAAGTGCATCTGTCTCCATCATAAAACCAAAACGTTGCATTACCTTCAAATTGGAAATTTCTTCCAGTTGTCAAGATTTCTGCAACTAGTGTTAGATTAGCGCTGAGAGAACGGGTGAATTAAATTAAAAATAAAATACTTCGAGCAAGAGAAAGAAAACCTGCCAGAAAAATCTGACAAAAGCCGGAGCGTCAGAGCTGCCTCATTCCTTAGGGTCCATCGCCACCTACAGGATTTTCCTCCTCTGCAAGAAACCTGCTACTCGTGTTCACCCAGGATTTGCCCCAAAAGAAGGATGGAGATTTGTAACTGACGTGAAGTAACACAGGTTCACTGAAGTTAATGGAGTTACAGTGATTTAATCCACCTACAGACTTGTCTCTACTTATTCCCTCATTTTAGAATAAACACTGTCTAGATGTTTCAAGGGAATGCACTGTTCTAAGCTTACATCTAGCTTAAAAATAAAGGATTTGCTTTTTAAAAAAAATTAAAAAGGAAGAAAAACCCTACAAAATACTGATAAGTTCGCTGCACCAATGACAAGGGAGATAACAGTCAACGTCTACAATCTTCCTGTAAAATGAAGTGGTTTAAAGGACTTTCTAAGAGGTGCCAGGTCAAAGTAATGTGAATAATGAGACAAAACCAAGCAGATCCTGACTGAAAGAAAATCAATGCTCCTTGGGATTCTGGGGAAAAATGTGCACACTAATAAAGTAAAGGAATTTCTACTTTTAATGACAATTTCACTTCCTAATACATATCTTTTCCATAATTGATACCATGGGTTTCCTACTTTTTTGTTTTGTTTTGTTTAAGCTGGGCTTTATGCCTCTTTTTTTCCATACAGCTTGCATAGTGCAAATCCATGCCTAACTTCAAGAATTTTACATATAAGTTTCTTGAATTCTGGTATTTTCAGTAGTGGTGGGTGAGTAGCTTCTCTCTCACGCTTTTTTTGAATAAGTCTTACACAGATGCAGCATTCCTTAAACTCAGGATAGTAGTTTCATCTTTGTTTATGCAATTTCTAATCTACGAATAAAGCGAACTTTCAGAAAAGGCAACAGGCAAATGGGGAAAATAAATGCCTGCATGACGATATGCAATATCTTTGGGATCAGATAAGCTAGCAAATGGCTACAAATGAATTGCTCTTGCTTTTCAACCTACCAGTCAATTGATAAGAAGTACAAATTACTGCTTTCTCACAAATTCAGAATACGCTCAAGACATTAAATCTGAAGTTCCTCTAAAAAAATTAAAAGTACAAAAAGGAGGACACAAAAAGAGAAAAAAAACAGCTGTCTGGCAGTGTGCACTTCAGACGTTCCTGCATTTTTTGTAACAAACTCCAGACATCAGGATGTAGATTTGTAAGGTAACAGTAAGAATCATGAGCTAAATTCACCTTTGGCACATGCATGCTATGCAGTTCCAACTAAAGTAAAGGAACCAGTGCTGCTTTTACAGATAGTGAATTTAATCTTTTAGGAAACAGTTAAATAATAGTCAAAGACAAAAAACATAATTAAATATCTCTGACTAGTCTTACAGCCTGGAGAACACAGCATATCAGCTCATGTGAGGTTAGAAACAGGAGTTCAGCAATGTTAAATATACAAATAAAACAAGCAACAGGCAAGAGTATGATTTTACCCTGCTGGACAAAGTAAAACACAAGATCTTAAAAAACTAATCAAAAAAAATGTACAAAATGGCGTAAAAATAACAATAATCTCTTATAAAACTTCAAAACATCAAAGATACAAGATGTTATATGTTGGGAGGGGGAGGTAAACGAAGGGCTTCATAAATCAAACTGCTAAAATACAAAACAATACAGCAAACTCCAGCCAGACCACAAAGAGGGTTCACTCTTCATAAACATCAGATCAGGCAGCTAAAATTATTACCAAAGCTCTCTTGTAACTGTCACCTGTGGTGGGTATAATTACAGGCTACTGCTGCAAGCACGCCCACGTCATATGGCAATAAAAGGACCTACAGCTTGCCAAGACCAGGCAGACAATGGAGAACACACACCACCTGACGAGAGCCCAAAAAGATCAGCCAGGGAGACTAATAAAAATGACAGCTTCGAAACAAATGACAAAGCTTCAACCACAAAAAAAAAAAAAAAAGAAAGCGATATCAAATTAGCTGGAAGTGCAAGCAACGAACAGAATTCTCCAAAAGGTCATGACTCAAGCAGAAAGCCAGTCGGAACTGTTTGTGAATGCATATAGTTCAGGTTTTAGCTATAAGGACACCATTTTAATTTGGGTTTTTTGGGGTTTTTTTGTTGTTATTAATGTTTGCAAATTTGGGCTTGGCTTTGTAAGCTGTCATTAGATAGTCAAACAGATGAAAACTGTGTATTTCTAAGCCAGTTCTGAAGACAGAGCTAGATAGATACGTATATCTTGATGCAGGCACTTTCTAGGAATACATCTACATACTATAACAAAGCTTGATTTCTTTCTCATTGTCTTATTTCTTTACTGGCTTCCTATATATACATTCCTGCTGACCAGAGACTTATCCTCCAGCAGAACTGGGCTTTTCCCTGAATATTATGACTAAAGAGTTTAACACACACAACCAACATATTAAAAGGCTTTATCGTCAACTAAAACCAAAGCAACACAATTACAGAAAGAGTAAAAGGGAGGGATTTTGGTCTCATTACTAGTGCCGAGGAAATTGTTCCTATGTGATTCTTTCAAGTTTTGAGTACATTGCACAGAAAGCACTACTATTGCTCAGAAATATGAGCATAGCACAGGCTTAATATAAGAGGAAGCTCCCCAACTCCAGAAGCGAGGGACTCTCTATACAAGGTAAGTGCTTTGTTAAGCAGACTCATAGGAAGTCAGGATTACTACTCGTATGCAAAACACAGTTTTGTTTTTATTTTTATTTTGGAACATTTCACTGGTAAAAAGCAAAATCTCAAACCTCCTGAGCTGGAAACATAAGACCATCTTATCCTTTTCAAAGTTAAAAGGGATATTTGTACTGGTCTCTGCTCAGCTCCATCTCACCCCAACTCCAGAGCTTCAAACTTTGCTTTTTAAATCTTGTTTATTGTGCTGTCAGGCTTCTAAGTGGTTATTTCCCTATTAACTTTGTCCTTGTTTGTTCTTGCATTTTTGAAAGAGCTGGAAATAACATGTGTTTACTTTGCTGTGTGTCTCTCAGCATCATCAATATCACTGTTGCTATCCCAGGAATTTTAACTGCTGCAGCAAAGCAAACCCTGGGATCTCAAATGTAAATCGCGTTCCCTTCAACCACAGAATAATAATACTGGAAATGTAAAAATTGCTGGGAGAATGGTAAAACCTTTGATTGTCTAGAGAAGCCTGTTTCTCATCTCAGCAGTTACTCGTATGTGCCAGGTAACATGGTCCTAACTGCTAAGATGCACAAATGGTGAATTTTCACAGGCGCTACCATGAGCAGCGCGGAGGAAGTGGGACATAAATATTTCCTCCATCATCAGGAAAAGTCTTTTACTGGGAAGTAATAGCTCAAAATAAACCCAATACTTCTGATCAGGCCTTTTAACCGGAGTTCAAGACAATAATTTTGAAGATGTGCCTTTGCCAGTGATTTACAGAGGGGAAGAAGGGTGGAAATATTATGGGCTCTGGAGAATTACTTATTAGGTCAAATTCCTGAAACCTTGCTTTTCACTGTTCCCCTAGTACTAGCTCTAGCCTTAAATATGAACAAGTTTTTGTACCAGAGTGTTATTTTACAGCTCCCCTATTTAAATAGGAAGTGCATTCGTCCCTTTGCCGACTGCTCCTTTAAAGCTGTAGTAAAACACAAGCTGCAAACAGGCTGAGAAAAGCCCTTAGCAAAAGCTCTACAGTAAAGCAGAAGTAAAGACCATCTCTTTTGCATTAATACTTTTTTTACTTTTTTTTTTTTTTTTAAGCTTTTTCTAAGTTCTCTATTCAGTGTTTGAAGAATACTCATTCTTCTCTCTTTAGGATTACATCTATTCATTTTATTTAGCTTTTTAATGTGGAGGCATTTTAATCTACCATTACTTTAATGATGTTCTGGAATAGTTTGGGAACAATGATTTATATTTCATCTTCAGCTACGAGTATGAAAGAGAAAAAGGGGGAGAGGGGAGGGAAGGACTATACCCTTCTCATCAGTTACACATGTAGGCATGGCAGGGTGGTTTGTGCTTTGTATCGGGGAACAGTTTGTTCAAAATTAGTGGACAATTCATAGACAAAATAAAGATTTTTTTTCTTCCTTCTTTACTCTACAGAAGAGTGAATTATTAACATTTACTGGTAAATCACAAGCAAAATCTCAGTTAAAATTAACCTCTATCCTCTGTTTGGTTGGCCGGAGGTCCAAGATATGCTTAGTGACTCACTCTCTGTCCTAAATTGTTTGGATTTCATAGCTGTTACTGGTCTCCCTTCACCATAGAGTCATCATGTTCCCTGTTAAACTTTTGTCCCAAGAATTTCCCTTTATTGATCTATAACTCCCCTCCCATCGAGGAGAAAAAAAAAATAAAAAAAAAAATCACAGTGTTGCAAAACAATGTACAAGTTAGACTGGATATTTTACCCGTATATTGTTATGTCCAGGGTTGAATTATGCTTAGTACAAAGAGGACTGGAACATTTTGTGTTTTGCTTGGGAAAGTCTAACCAAAACATGCTGGAAACACTTGTCCACAGGCAGAATGAAAGATTTACTCCAAGTAAACTCCAGAAGGCTAAGATTTTAACTTCACAAACATCTTTCCTGAGGGAAAAGAACATTTCCCTTTTACTGATACGCAATTAGCAATTTCAGAGGACACTGCCAACAAGCTAATGGCCTTTTTGCCTGTAGGTCATCAGTATAAATATAGCCCAGTCTAACAGGGATTAAAAATTGTTCATGTCTAAGAAGATGGTTGGTGTCTCCTCTACGAGGCAAGTTTATAACTGGGCTCAGATCTGGCTCCCGTATCGCAAGGTTAAGTGGCAGTACGTTAAATGGCACAATTAGCAGAGATGCCCAGTAGTTTATGGGCTGCAAAGTCTAACCTGTATCTCTGCCTTTATTCCAGATTAGGAGTGGAGCAACTGGCACAGCAATGCGCATACCTGCAGCCTCACCCAGCTTGATCTGTGACTCCCTAGGCTTCCAGTTCCCACAGCCTAAGAGATCAGTGCCAAAAATACAGGGCATCCTCCAGCTCTCTATGGATTTAAAAAGTTTTGAAGATCTTACTGGAGAAGGGTGCCAAAATCCCACCTCTGAGATTTTCACCTTTTGAGCAAGGAGCTCAACGCCTTATATTTGGACCTCCTGCTGCAACCACAACTCCCATCAGCCATGCTGGGCATCCACGACCTCCAGAGCTTCCCTACTCTTGCATCAGATGGCATTTTGGGAATCCTGGACTGATCTAATATGATCCTACGCCTCTCATTCCGCAGCTGCCCACCATTAAACTGCAGTTTCACCCAAAACTCCACGTTTCCAACACATTACACTGCATCACCGCATATTCCTTCCATTCCTCCCAGTACTAATCCATCATAAAATAATTATCAGACATACTGCAATGTCACTGCAAAATACTGCCTGTGCATGCTGCGTTCCTTGTCTGGCTTGCCCAGGCTGCCAGCTAGGGCTGAGCCTGAAAAATAGCTCCCACCTGTACCCGCCCTGGCAGCAGCCTTGATTAGCAAGAAGCCTAAACCTGATATAGTGGGACATGCTGCCAGTAAAAATGAAGTATGCTGGCATGGGTGAGCGTGCAGGGACCCTGAAGCAAATCAGCAGCGAGCACCGCCAGTCACACCAGAGGTGCTACGGTGGCTGGTTTCCCATCGTTTGCCTGATGCTGTCAATGTCTCTCGCAACTATCATGCAAACTTTAAAAAAAAATATATAATAGTAAAAATTCCAGTCAATATATCCTTTTAATTTGCACTAGATTATAGTTTTTTTAATGCAATTACTGTAATTTCATTAAATGACATAATTAGCATTAATGCGGAGAAAACTGTCAATAGAAGGTGTAATTATGTTGTATAAAATCACAAGCACAATGTGCAATGATGCATAATTCCTCATGAAAATCATTCTGTGACTAAAATTAACTTTTAAAATATTTTTAAAATACATATTGTACAGTAAGAATGATTCAGTTATTATAGATTTAACATCCGTGACCAGCAAAGAAGGGGGAACAGAGCAGACAGGGAGTGCTTGTACACAGAAGGAAGGACCAGAAATTTGGTTTAAAAGTGCATCATAAAGGTAAAACCACAAGTTTTCATATGAACGAGTGTGAAAAACAAACAGCTGATAGTCACAGAGATATACAAGATGACTTGTGAGCACACCTTCCCCAGGCACATTTCACCACACAGCTCCAGCTTTTTGGACGCAGCATCGAAATGTCTCAATGGAGAAAGGTGTGACAAGAGGAAGGAGTGATGAGGCTAAAAACACACCACTCACCCTGGAAACTGGGAGCAGATTGTAGGTATATATGGTAGGATATAAAGAGTGTCAGGCACACGAGCAGAACCACACAGGGATGTACTAGACTATGTCTCTTGGAATCTTCAAAGTAAAGATCTTTTTGAGAGGCATGTTTCAGTCAAAACACATTATCTTGAGAGAGGTGGCTATATCAAAATTAAAAGGAGTACAATGCTTGAACATCTTTTTGGACTTAAAAAAAATCTACAGATCCCCCCCAAATCCTGAACTAATGGAGAAGAACACAAAGATAAAGCCTTCTAAAATCTCTCCCAGTATGAACACTATTAACTCTACAGGCAACATTTTCCATGTGTGGGAATATTGTTGGTATTCCTAGGCATGCACAAACACAAGCATCCATTTTTTCACATCAGACCAGCAATGAAATATACTCTTTAAAAAGAATCCAGAAAACTTATATGTCACTATTTCCTCTGACCCGGGATGTTTTTTCTAGAATTCATGTAACACGATTTCACCAAACCCTTTGTGCACAGGGCAAGCATCACCAAAAGTGGAATTTTGCTTTTCACCTCGCCTTCCTTTGAAACTTCTTTCCAAAGCCTCTAAGCCTGAAAATTTCTCATTTTACTTGCACTTGAGCAGACTGGATCAGTGTCTTCTGTGCCAACTCTATTAAGACAGGTTAAAACTCATCAGATTAAAATGGCAGAATGCTGACAAAAAATATCATTTCATTTCTATAGCACAAAAAAGAAAGTAAAATCTACTAATATGTTCTTGCACTGACTCCTCTAATCATTACAAACTAATAAAGAAATTTAGTTTGGGATGATATATATTATAAATAAGAAAACATAGTGACAACATTTTTCTCATTCGCATGTGCCCTGCCTGTTCTATCCTCTGTTTCCTCTTTATCCATCCCTCTTTCTCTTGTGCAGCCAAAAGTGGTAGCTAATGTCCTTGCCACACATGCAAGCTGTCAGCACTAATGGGGAGGGAGGTGCATTGTAATGAAGACTAAAAAAGGAAGGTCTAAGGAACTGTGTCCTCACCTATTGCCATGCTGTGATGATGTTACAAATATTTTCCTCTGTCTGGCAGTGGGTTTTGTCTGATTTCTTAAGAAAACAGGGTTCACATGATTATACTATCTGCTTGTCTTCCTTCTCCTCCCTCTTGGAGCAAGGGGCATGGGTTACCAAAGGCAATACTACAGGCAAGGGAGGTCCTAAGGACCACCCAGTCATTGAGAGTATCACAGTGGAGATATGTGGAATACATAGAATATCATCACAATAGTTATTGCCAGTGGCCTAAAGGACAGTGACTGTAAGAAAAAAAAAAAGGCATTATATGGTTTGAGGGCATGGCTGTCACTTAAACTACAAGCCATGGTCTCACAAACCCAACCGAAAAATGGGTGTGAATCTTTATGCATCTTTCTCACCTCTGGTGTTCAGTGTCAGCCACAAGCAGGTCATCAACAAGGACAAATCTGGTACAGGCTAAATTGATACAAAGCCAGGTACTCAAAGTATATAGATGTTGCTTGATGGGGAACAATGCTTTTAAAAAGTTGATATTTGGTACACCTTTTATTTAACCTGTTAAGGGTGAATTTTACATACAGATTGGGGCAGGGAGAGGTGCTGCACATACTATGCCGTGTGTGTATTTTCAATATGGTGAACACACACACTGGAAACAGAGAGAAAGATACATAATTAGGACTTAATTATAAGTGCCAGAGTTGAATTGTTTCTGTGAGGGAAAAGTCAGATAGACTTAAATTTTGGATTATGGAAGAAGCCTGTGGTATTTCTTAGAATCATGTATTTTTTATTCTTTTCCCATTACCCACTTTCTTTCAGGAAACCAGGAGTATTATGTTATCTACTAAAGGTGTTCAAAATCTGTAACTTGTAACCTGCTTATCCTCCTTTTCACTAGGAATCAATTCCTTTTTCTGCCCACTTTCTTCTTTCTTTGCCTCTCCAGCATTTCCAAATATTTCCTACGTCTAGAAAACTAAACTTCACAACTGTTTTGGTGCAAAATCTCTTAAGAACAAATCTCTTAAGTACTTGCCTAGATTCTTGCCGAAAGATGATGATAGGATGTCAGCACTAGGATTTTATTGACGTCCCTCCCTTTCCAGCCCCAGTGCGCATGGCCATCCGATTCCCTTCCACACAACCATAGAGGTGCCTGCTTCAGTGAGGTACCATCTGCTCTGGTCTCTACCAGTTCTTGAACCATTAACAGCAGATATGATCTAAATAAGCCTCTAGCAACAGGAAATTAACAAAAAGGTACAGGTAAAAGATCTTCTTATCCTACTTAATTCTATGTGCCAGTCATCCTTCTAACCTGCAGGGTGAAAGACAGCTCCTCCGTCTTTGCTCTGGAGCTTCTTTCAATGAGGAATGGTCCACTTTACCCATCTGAAGCAAATACACTGAAATGTTTTCCTCAAAAGAACCTTTAAGCGGCTTAAAATTCACAGACAGTAAAAGGGGGAGAAAAACTTGGAGATGTGGCTGTTATATTGCTTAATAAACACTCAATTCAGAAACTTTCTTTCTGCATGCTGGACCACCACAATATGATTTTGCAACCTTTAATGGCACGCCAAACACTTCAAGCATGAAGAAAATGTCACACCACAGAATAAAAAGCAGGCAAAACCTTTTTGTGCTTGAGTGGATTATGAGAAAACTGCAAATGGGGTGTTTACTACCAAGAGGAAAAAGGAGAGAGCTGAAAAGTGGGACAGGCAGGTGGAAAACTTGGCTTTTTGTTTGCAGAACGCAGCAGAACTCACTGACCAGCCTTTTCCTTTTTTCTCTCCCCCCCTTTTTTTTTTTTTAAATAAAGCAACATATTTTTACCATCAAGAGAAGAAATTTGCAACAGTCTATGCCAGCAAACCTGGTTACATGCCACAGCGACAAAGGTATAGCAAACACTGATAACTTGCAGCGAAGTGGCACCTCACTGCAATGGAAGATGGAAGGGACAAGGGCCATCATCTCCCTGCATCGCCCAATTCAAAGGCATCTCCCTGCATCATCCCCTTGGACACCACTTCACCGTCACAGCCTTCACAGGGTGCCAGCACCCACCACACACATGGGCATCCTCAGTACTGGGTGCAGGCTGGTGAACACCTCCACACCAGGCAAAGAAAGGCTATTCCCAGAGATCTAATTTCCATGACCATCGAGCCCAGTGTGGCCCGAGCGGTCTGGAAAGCCATAGCCCTGCAGCTATGTAGCTCCAAATACCAATAACAGCAAACGATATATCGATAAAGGGCTTTACACCGGTGGAGAGGAAGGCACGGTAATACTTGAGATCTTATATCGCTTAGTCTCATGCAATAAAAGAAGAAATCCACTTACCACAAATGCTATCACACTCTTTACCGTGGACTCCCAGAGAAAGCAGCTCCGAAGGAATTGTATTGTGTTCCATATTGCCATGGTGATTTTTTTCACGCGATCAACATTTCTTGATAAGATCTGATAAATATTGAGTGGGAGGAGGAGAGAAGAAGGAGTTTAATCAAACACACTAATATCCCACTATTGCTTCAGAAACAGGGATAATTTAAGCTACAACTGCATGCCATGGTACATAGGACAAATAAAGCCTCTATTTCAGAAATGCACTCAAGCTCCTGTCTGCTTTCTGATACACTCAAACTTTCCAGATTTTCCTCATCCCTTAGAAAAAAAGACAAAGAAAGAAAATGCATGTCTTGATGCCAAAACTAAATACAACAGTAACACAAATCTACCTTTATTCCCCCTCAATTCTCAAAATATAGCAATGTCTCAGGGAAAGCGCTGGAGAGAATGTGGTTGAAACATTGAACCTTTTCTCTACATGTTTTGGATTAGTCCATAGAAATAAATAAGGAATTTTCGTCTTAGTATAAGGCATCTTTATTTTTAATAAAAAAAAGGATAATGGCCATTGTTCTAAAATCCTACGGACTTTTTAGACAACTAATTTAGACCTAGTTTCCTCCTTCCCAAACAAAGGAATAAAACTCTCATTGAGCTTTAGGTGCTGTGATGTGTACAACATCCACAGCTATCATTTTCCCCACTTTGAAGCACAAAGCAGAACTACTGATGCAAACTAGACCAGAAAGCAATTTCATGTTAACATAAATCAACATTTTAATATACCCAGAAATAAGCAGAATTTACATGTATTTGGCATTTTATGCATAAACAGGTTTTCTGCCCGCAACAGCAATTCAAATCGTCCCGAAACAGATGCGAGAGGTTTAGCCTAGACACAATTTTCACCTTTTTAGAAAATTTGCGGTTCTCCTCAGTAAAGCGCTTTTCTCGGGGCTTGAATGTTCTAATACTTGCTTTTATCTAAAAAGAAATACATATATTTAAAAATTAAGATACAGAGTTTTAAGTTCATTATTTCAGCTTTGTATTACCAGTGTGGGTTAGGAATTTCAGGATCTTTCACTCTTTTCAGGTGCTATGTGGCTTAGGAGGAGCTGCTAGGAAAAAGGTGGATCAGTTAAACTGGACAAGGCTGTTCTCGCTTCTTCAAGAGCAGAGCTGCAGTGTAGCCCATGATGGCCTTAATAAATAGGATTTAGCTCAGTAAAAGGCTGTAGGGCATAAACAATTGAGACTGACTCAGCCACTTAAAAACTAAGTGCACAGTGTACATGCCTCATTAATTTTCCTGTCAACACCCTGGGAAGAGAACATCATGGGTCAGCTTTTTGGGGAGCAAGTAGGTGTTAAAAGTAGTGTATAATAATCTAAACGTTAAGCCCTTTTTGATTGTTGCAAATGAAGCTGTGGCATACAGTAATCGGCACCTCCTTCCTAAGGCGTCTGCGGTCACTTGTCAGACCAAAACCATCCCTGCCTCGTCCCATCCGCCTGGAGTGACCGACACGGAGCTATGATGTCCTGGTACTACTCCAGCCATGGTGTGAAATAGCCCCCCACCACAGTTGCAACCAGGTCGGGACTTTTCTTGCTTGGTTCCTGGTTTTTCCATGATCACCCCCCACCCCAGTCCTGGCAGATTCACACATTTCTTAGACTAACAATAAGCAAAAAGAAAATATGTCAACTTACAGGATTAAACAGGACATCCAGCTCCAAGTAAATTACTCCTTTTGAAGCACGTTCCAAGTCTTTATTCTTCAGTGTGTAACAACTTTGTTTACCGTTTCTAATCTATAGTTTGGAGGGGAGAAAAAGCATCAATATTTTCCCAGTTGTAATTCACAATATAATTTAAAGACACTACAAACAAATAAATAAATAAATCACAAGCACAAAAAAATGCCCTCCCTAAGCCCTGATAATACACTTGGAGCCTGAAATACAAAAATGACCGTTGGATTAGAGACCTATAAAATTGCAGATTAAATCTCTTCTGGTCCAACTTTAATTTACAGACCTTCTACTTTATAGTAGGGCAGCGCACGCAATAACCAGTCTGAAAATTCTGCCCTAGAAGCCAGTGAGTTGATGGGAAGTAATCAGCCTCCTTTATTACAGGTTTAAAATGGGATTTTTCTTCCAAAGTTCAGGAAAAGAGCCACAAACAACTTACCTACCTATTGCACACTGCAGTACACAAACCCACTTCTTAATGCTTAGTTTATTGCAAGGTTGTCAAATTATTACCCAGGAAACCAACACAATCCAAAGAAATTAATCAGCTTAAGTGGAGCGAATGCTAATGAAACAAATGTTCAAAATTAACTAATTCGTGTAAAAGACTTCTCCCTCCCACCCCACCCCACCCCTGAATTTCAATGCCATTTCTACACTTTAATCTGCCTGTTGGCTCTTTCACATTAACCATCTATTAAAAAAAAAAATAAGCAACAGAAAAACCTCCCTTGCCATTTTGTAAACTATTTGGCTCAAATCAAAAGCATTCTCTCTTCAAAAAGTGATGGCAGAAATGTATTTATTATACACTGTGGGATATGTATTGATTAAACATTTGGCTTTTTAGGAAGGAGACCAGTTAATTCTAAACAGCAGTAGCACAAAAAAACTGCAGCTTACCAAAAAGCTACATTCAGGAACTGTAATGATCAACATTAAAGGTAACGGAGGAAATTTGAGGGCATGAAATTGCAACCATATTTAAAACCACTGCTGCTGTAGTATTTAGAAGAGACATTCATATAAACTATGGTAGAAATGAGTTAGGAAACAAAAAAAAAAGAAAAGGCATAATGGGAACCAAGTAATTCCACAAGACAAGGGAAAGGTCACTTTCCTTCCTAATGTTGCTCCAACTTTTCTGCACCACACAGCTTGTCAAAAGGTAGATGAGTTTTTTGGTGAATGGTTGAAAGGGAAGAGGGCTCTCACAAGGACCAACTTTGCATCCTCAGTGGTGTCCAACCAGGAACTCCAGCTTTTACTGTGTTCTCATCCAAAGTTTTGCTTAACAGGATGATAGGAGTTTATGTAACCATATGCGGAATTTATTTAATAACAATAAATAATAATAATAAAAGGCACTGCACCAAACTGATCATGATCCACCTCTGCTTTCACTGCAAGAGAGCACATGCAGCGCTGGAATTGGTGGCAAAAGATGCCGCAACTCCCAAGAAGGGGGCAGGCAAAAAATATTTTGCAGAGCAGCAGGCTCAGACAACCGGCAGCCCCCGAAGAGAAGATCTGCTGAAGTGGCTAGTCTCTCTTCTAGAGCCAAATGGACTGGCATCGTAAGGTCCTGAGGCCAACTATCACATACAGTATTGTTGACCTATCATAAAGGATTCTGCTATTTCAACAGTTTGTTTCCCCCACACCTCAAGCAAGGGCAAACAAGACTTTTAAAAGCTACTGAATGAAAACAAAAGAAAATTTATTCAAACATTAAAGATTTTGTTCAATTTCCCAGATTAACTGCAAAATGGATTTACTAATGGTAGAGATACAGGGCCAGAAGGACTTGGTTTGTAGCTGCTGCATAGCCAACAAGGAAAGAACATGACATGCTGCCTTACGCAGGAAAAGGAAAAGTAGCGCTGTCCCTACAGAGAATGCCCAAGTGTGATATCATGGTATCCTGCACTCAAAGAATGGTTCTGACTTTACGGAAAAGATTCTTCGCTTCAACTGCTGCAGCTGAATCAAATGTCTTGGGTGTGTCTGCAGGGGTGTTTACACAGTAAGTTTCAAATCAGCAACAATAACTTCCATCTCAGTCTTTAGAAATGGGAGTTCTTTATTGCTTGGGAAAAATTTTTAAATGATGTCTTTACTGTTGCTAATGCCATATTAAAATTGAACAGGGCAGAAAATAATGCACTGCAAACACAGTTTTAAAGTCAGCTTCATCTGGCATCTTTAATTCTAAGTGTTTGACTTGTCTGGTAGAAGATGTGCAATTATAACTCAGCCCAAGACTAAACATTCATACAGATAGCCCAGCTTTTGACCTTCTTCAGAGGAAAAAAAACACACAAGAGAACAACTGGCTACAAAATGGCATTTCTCCATTCCATTTTCATTTGGATAAAAAGGAAACCCCTGCTAAAAGAGTCAAAGAACAATAACTCTTACAGTTTTGGCAACATGCTAAGCCAGTGTGGTTCAGCAAAAGGTGTAGGGTAATTCCAACACCCATGACTGCATTGAGATTAGATCGCTGGCATGTCTCAACTGTGCCCAGAAGAAAACATCCAAAATAGCTTTTCATAATCTACATTTTCATTGCATGCTGTTCTTGGGACAGAGTTCAGATTCTGTTCAATGTCTCACTCAATCTCAAGAGACAGCCAGTAATATTAATTTCATTTTGGATCTATTTCTTTCTCCTCTGGGTACTTTTCCCTAGTCTTTGCTGTTTGCTGTTTGCAAAGACTACTTAAACGCTCTCTCCAGCTGTGGAAAAGGTGAGCAAATGTTGTATCTGGGGCTGGGGTCCTAGGATGAACCCAAACGTCGAAGATCAGATTTCTTCTATCATCCAAAACTCTTTTGCTACATACCTGATGATTTCAAACAGGTTTCGCTCAATGAATATTTCTGATAGTTGTGTCTAAAATAGGTTATCTTTCCCAAGAATGTTTACATCTACTTATGGGAAAGGAATATCCAAATTAAATGTGAAAATATCTGCAGCTGAGGTCCTTAAAGAGACACCATCAATATTATTCTGGTATTGATAATGTTTTATATCCTTACTGAATACTAATGCTTGCATTCTCCGAAGAGTTCTTAATAGCATACAACACATTGAGTCTCCATTACCAAATAGGATTGGCCATAACCATGTGATTAACGGTAGGACAGTAGTGCCTACCACATTGACATGCTTCACTTTGCAAGGTCACCATCAGAACATGTCTGAAAAAAAAAAAAATCAGGATTTTCATCCCATGGGAACTGCCAATATTTGGGGCATTTCCCTGTTCTGAATTAACTCTAGGAGAAAATATCACTATCAGTATTTTCACAGAACAATTCCTCTAATTCTACATCACTGTCACTTCCCCGTACAGGACCAAGCAAAGGAAACTATCAGCTGGAAGAAAAGCTAAAATTCTTTGTGCATTAAGTATTTGGACCTATGGAGGCACTTCAGACAAAGCACTACTTGAAGTTGCCTCTAGCTGAAGGAAACATTCAGGTACATGAGACCACCATACAGTCAAGGCCCAAAGTGCACTGGGTTCCTTTCAAATGAATGAATATATTTGCTAAACTCTTCCCACAGATGTCCTCAGTAAAACAAATGTGACTAAACACAGTATTGATGTAGCCAGCCAATGCTAAATCTATTAAGCAACAACCTTCTGACCGCTTGGGAATTTTAATGAAATAGCGAAAGCCAAGATTGATATGACACAAAACACGGAGAAGACAGGACCCTTACACAGCAAAGGCTGTTTTTTCATTGCTCTTGTCTCAAAGAAATATGGTTTAGGGGCTTTTTTTTTTTTTTTTTTGAACATTGATTTTAAGAAAACTTCACTCGGTATCCAGCTTTGATGCAGATTCAATGTCATATATTGATGACCTGACAGAAGAACGCTGGGTTAAACCCCTGTACATCAACAACTGTGACGCGTGGAAAGGGTAATGGCTACTCTCCAAGGGTAATTCATCTAAAGCATTTGGGACCTCTGATATTCCTGCTTGAGCTCATTGCTGATGCACAATGTCATACCATTTGCCCTGAATAACATAAAGCTGTCTTGTAATAGACACACACCTACCCTTATCAAAGGGCATATTTCTCTAGGAAAAGATGAAAGAAAGCTATGAATTTGATCCACTTAGACATGAATAAAGAGTGTTTTTTTTGTTTCTCCACAATCTTGCAATATACCTTGATTTGATTTTGTATGAAACGCCCATTCATCCCAAAACTCTTTGGCCCCCAACATTTCAGCTCTAGCAACCTTCTGTGGGATCCAAAGTAGAATGGAAATTTGGGTTCTTGGCAAAAGATTGATACACAAAGACCAAATAGATATGGAGCTGATGGTCTGAAAGAAAGCAAACAGCCACACGAGGACTTCCAGGCAGTCTGAAGAATCACAGAATCACAGAATCACAGAATCACACAAGGTTGGAAAGGACCCATTGGATCATCGAGTCCAACCGTTCCTAACACTCCCTAAACCATGTCCCTAAGTACTTCATCCACCCGTTCCTTAAACACCTCCAGGGAAGGCGACTCGACCACCTCCCTGGGCAGCCTGTTCCAGTACCCAATGACTCTTACTGTGAAGAATTTTTTTCTGATATCCAACCTGAACCTCCCCTGACGGAGCTTCAGGCCATTCCCTCTAGTCCTGTCCCCTGTCACTTGGGAGAAGAGGCCAGCTCCCTCCTCTCCACAACCTCCTTTCAGGTAGTTGTAGAGAGTAATAAGGTCTCCCCTCAGCCTCCTCTTCTCCAGGCTAAACAACCCCAGCTCTCTCAGCCGCTCCTCATAAGACTTGTTCTCCAGCCCCCTCACCAGCTTTGTTGCTCTTCTCTGGACACGCTCCAGAGCCTCAACATCCTTCTTGTGGTGAGGGGTAAAGAGGAGCTGAAAGCCCTGGAAGCACAAGGATTCTAGGTGGCACTCTAGCAAAGTATTCCTGTTGATACCATTTCAGTGAGTAGTGCGTGGTCAGGGGAGAATTTAATTTCAGAAACAACATCTTTTATTCTGAAAGATGTGGTTTTGGTTTTTTTCCCCATTCCAAAAATTCTGGTTCATGATAGGCATGAAAGTCAGAACGGACTACTCAATTCACAGCTGCCTCTATCCTATAAATGCAGTATTTTCTTTTTTCTCAAACCGAAGCTTTCTCCTGGAAAAGGCTGTGCACTTATGGTCAAGTGCTAAGTAATTGCAATTGTCAGGTGTCTGCTCTCTGAATCCAGGCCACGTTTTAGATAATTAAGCTTGCAAAAGGCACACTGCTTGTTTTCAGTGTATGGTTGGCTACTGACCTTGCTTGGCATTTGAAAATATTTCATAGACCTCTTCCTGTTTGCTAAAAAAAGGGTGCAGCTGAAGTCTACTCTGAGCTGATAATTCATCAGATAAAAACCATTCCATTCTGCAATACAACTTCACTCAAAGGTCCCTCTACATGAGGATATTTCATGTACTCTGCTTTCAAATTTATTGAAGCATGCTGTATGCTCCCATGCCTCTAATAACTTGCAACCTTCTAGGAGATAGGAGTCTCTTGAAGCAAAACAAAAAAGACAGAACTTCACAAAGAAACAGTTGCTTTTACTAAGATGTAGGGCACAAAGTAACAGAGACATAAGGGACTTCTTGGATAATCAGATGTTGTGGTTTGAGCTGAAGTAGAATCAGTTTTCTAACTTCTGCTAAGTATCATCTAAGTGACTTCATTTTCTGAATGTTAACTGCATGTTTTTCAGACAGTTCAAGTGCCCCAAAACCTACAAAGTTTCTAAACCTAAATCTGTCCTTAAAGCAATGAAGTTTTTGCCCCACTTCTCCATTCTTTAGTATCATCTTCTGTTTCTAGCACAAAAGCCTGTTCTGCTTAGTGGTGTAAATGGTCTTCCCTTTCTTTCCCAGGCTCTGAGAAAGCAATCTCCCTCTCAGCCCAAATGTTTGGACAGCCAGATTCTGTTGGTCACCTCCGGAAAGACAGTGATCTATTTTGCTGAATATCTTAGTAGCACTAACTTGTGTCTTTTCCAGTTTAAATTCTGCTTCTGTCAATAAGGCCGAGCAGAGCTGTATTTGAGACAAGGTCTCTCATACATGCTTTAAAGAAGAACGATAGTTTAACATAAAGAAGGACAGGAGAAAAAAATACACTAGCTTGATTAACGTGGAAAAGATAAAATGCAAGCAAATAACCACTCCTTTCTCTCTGTCCCCTGCCTACCTACAAAGAGATAAAATTCCAAACTCAGTGTAATGCTATCAAAATCAATGTCTCTACAGTGCATTATTAATAGAGCTATATGAGAAACAAAGCAAACTGTGCATTCATCCGATATTGCTTCATCATAACTATCAAAAGAACATGAAGTGTTCAGCTTTATTAATCATTTGACGCTTTAAAACACTTCTCATCCTGCCCAGTTTCTTATGTTTCTTATTTGCTGTCTAAATCACAGACAAGGATGAATGTAAAGCATAAGTAATTGCACCATCTCTGATTTTTTTTTTTGCAGTAAGGTTATTCATGTGTTAATGTGATGATGAAGGTGTACAAGTTTGTAAAACGCCAGTGTAAGACTCCTGAACACATTTAAACCAAAATTCATTGTCAAATTAATTAAACATTTCATATCGCTCCAACATATACTTTATTCAAAACAATTTTTTATTAAGAAAAGAATCTAGTCATCCATGAAAGATTCCTGAAGTAAACTTATTTCATGTGCTGACAGCTCTCAAGTCAAAGTTGTGAATTTTTAAGAGGGGAAAAAAAGGCACTTCTATTTTCAAAGGGGAATTTAATGTAAGGCAAATATTAGGCCTGATTGCCTAGGAGAAATTAAACCTATATGATTTGTGAGGCTTCCTTGAGTCTTTAATTATTGTTCTCTTTCAGCATATTTATCTAAATGGTTCAAAGGATACATTCAAATTTATAGTCAAAATTATAACACCCATTGAAATTCCCATTTCAAGAAAAACAGCTTAGAAAATTGCAGTTCTCTGAGCAGACTAAGTTAATAGGTGCAGAATGTTTTTTAATCAGAAGCAGAGATGAATATATTTACACTAGATTTGACTGAAATAGGAAGAAGAGAAGTTTGGATAGGAAGGAAGATCATCAGTTGGCAAGAGAAAGCATAAACAATTTTTATTTTATTTTTTTGTCTCAAACCTTGGACAAAAAAACCTACGCTGAATAGTTTGGACGTTACCACACACATGCACTCCCCTCCTCTGCCTTGTTACATGCTTCCTAAGGGATACTTGACAAATGCCTATAAAATCAACAGAAAACCTAAATCTAACATCTTCTCACTGTGAGCCCACACAGCCTGCTGCCGATCATGCAGACCATTTGGCAAGCACTGGATCTGCAGGAGAGCAGCTGCTCCAGCCACTCTCTTCCAGTAACATCAGAGATACGAGGACTTGGGGAAAAATTAACAAAGTGATCAAAAATGGAATAAAAGATGTTAAGAGGTTTTTCCTCCCTGTAAACATCAAATCATCCTCCATGCGCAACTGACTCTAATATTGTTCTAAAACTGGAGATATTGACAACTCAAGCCACTAAAATAGACAATCAAAATATCCCCAGCCTCAAAAAGAACTTGAAGTCTGAGCCATGGAAGGAAGAGGATTACAAAGCCCACAACACTGGGGGGGGGGGGGCAAAAGCCCAGCATTTACTCCTCAGCTTCTAAAGCTCAGGCTCCTCTTATCCTCATACTGCAGAGGCTGTGCTATGGACCCCAGAATAACCTGGAAAGAGCATATGGTGGATGAAAACAGACACACTTGAGTGACAAGATTCGGAAGCCACATTACTTTTAATGCACATACACAAGAAATACACTTATTTAGACAAAATAATAACAAAACTGGAAACATCGTTCTGTTTCTTTACCACTACAAAGCATCCTTAGGTTAGGATCATATCCTCTAAGTCAGATCAGATTTTCTGGGCAGTTCGTTCTTTATTTGGAAACAAAAATATTTGCAGTTCCCCTCTCTGATCTCAACTGGTCCCTCACCTCACCTGTGTTGACTCTGTGTGGCTTACATGGCCCATTTTCATCAGATAGGGCCTTTGCTTTCCCTCTAGAAACCTCCCACTTCTCCAGTCTCTGCTGGGACAGAGCTCTACTAACCCATTATTGTCTTTCCTGCAGCAGCCTGCCTCTAAAACTCAAAACAAACCCTTGCCTTAACCACGAGAGATGTGTGCCAGCCTTTCTGCAGAGGTGAACCTGCTTTCACAGAGTTGTTTCAAAACAATACTGCAATTTTGTGCTCTATAATTTCAATCAGGATTCACTGTCTGTGTGTTCGAGAGTGCTATAACCCACAGCATCACACTGTGCATTACTGAAAACATCTTACTACCGCATGTATCGCTTGAATCAGGTTATATACAGCAAGCACAAATGTTTGTACAGGGCACAACACATTACTCACTGCATAAGTATCTGTCACAACCTCTCCTCTGCAAAGGGAACCTTCTGCAAAACTTCAGTGCCTCAAAACTGAAGGAAACCCCCATACTTACAGTTATACGTGTTTACGCTACTTGACTGATATGAGCACAAGAGTCCTGCGATGTTTCCAGACTCATCTACTTATGGATTTAATAAATGCCACAGCCTAGAAAGTTATTCTCAAACACTACTGCAAAAGTTCCCAGAATCTTCTGCTATGCTGCACATATACACGCAGCTGTTTACATCCTCTTCATGTGGTTTACTCACTCTATTACCACGAGCCTTGTTCCAAAATTAAATCAGCCTTACCAAACATAAAGCTGATTTCCCTAGATTCTCTATTAATGTCTTTTAATGGCCTTTTTATGTTTCCTTCTCTTTAGCTTGGCCTTTTTTGGCCACTTTTGAAAATGCAACTCTCCTTAATCTCCAGAACAACCACTTTCTCCTGAGTTTGCTTTGTTTCTAGTTTTGATTTCATACTCCCATAGTAGTGCTCACTCTTCATCTATTTGTTTACAGAACAAAAGCCACCAGTCTTTAAAAGCACTACAGAGTAGAAAACACTCCTTTTAGGTAATTTTATTCAGCTGTGCCAATAACAACAGCTATCTCTAGTCAATCCTACTGTGATGTGCAATTACTTTCTTGGACTAAAAAGCAGCAAGACATAACAAAGACATACTTAAAATGTTACCTTCAAAAGATGATGTGGAAACATACAGAATAACTCAGTTATGTTTTCAGACCTACATGGGATACGGCACTGATGAAGTACAGATACTTCTGCAATTTTCTTTCCAGTCAACAAAATTTGTACTAAAAAGGGTTGGCAAAGTTCGTTACACTAAGGAGAACTATAAACACTGCCAACTAAGGCATACATAGATCACAAAACCTGTTTATCTCTAAATCTGTGTTGCTTTCTACTATGGGGAAAAGAAATGCAATTCATTCTTAGCAAAATCATCAATGTTTGAATGATATACATGGCAAAGGTAACTTACAGATAGCAAAGGGATGGCGACTTTTCCGAGAAAATCAGGGGGTTTATCTCCATCTTCATCAAACACGGTCACTTCCAGAACATCATGAATATCTTTAATAGGGCTGCAACAAAAAGTGTGGATACATAAAAAATAGTATTTGACACACACGCACACAGCCTCATGCACAAAGATCTGAGAATACTGTTTTAGTAATTAAATTTGTATGTTTTAGAGTATACAACTAGCATTTAATTAATTTTAAAAAATATTAATCAAATGATGGGTATTCTCCAAGCTTTCCCCTTGTGTTTCAGTCCCATAACTAGGTAAAGAAAGTAACTACCACACAGTGATATTTTCTGTGTATTGAAATTGTTGCTAAAAGTGTAGAAATCAGTTTTCCAACAGAGAAAGCTGTTGACTGGGAGACATCAAGGGCTGAATCCAAACCCAGGCTTCAGGACATTAAAGAAATAAAGCAGGAAACAAAACTTACATAATTTATTTTGACTTGGACAAATGTCTCCCTTTTAAGGTACTAACAAAACCAATTCCTTAAAAAAAACCCCACAAATCTCACAACCCTAATTAAAAGCCAAACATACAATAGTTTTGTTCCATTTGGTGCAAATGCCCTACTGATGTGGCAGCAGGCACTCGATCATAAGTATTTATCAGATCAATAATAAATCAGTCTCATTTGAGAAAAGTTGTATCTGTGTGCCTGCAATGGCACAGGTAACTGGACATGACTGGTAAATTACATTAATCATCTCCTCTTTTCCTTTTCCCATGTCATAGAGTTAAAAAAAAAAGAGATATATGGTACAGCATGTGTTTGATATTATAACTAAGTGCAGCCGTTTTGTCCAAAAGAAGGTCTTTTCAGAGTAAAAAGACTGGAAGCTGGAGGTTCTCCTGGAACCTCTTTGCCTGTGACGTGGTGGAGGTGGTCCTCACGGAGCAGAGTCCAAAGCTAAAAGCCATCTGATTGTACCTCCAGCTAGCAGCTAGAGCATGTGGTGTGAGCCGGGGTCTAGTGGCAACCAAGCAACCATGAAATGCACTGTTTTCAAGACACTATAGCTTTAAAATACATGAAAACCTGCCACTTCTGCAACCATACTTCCTCTCCAAATCATTATAATTTTTCATAGGATAAAGCTACCAGTGGTATAAAATACTTAAACACCACAGTGACATTCACTGGTAAGTGTGTTGCAGAAAAATTTGAATATGATGGGAAGGGCTCTCTAGAATCGCAGTCGAAATGGATTATTCCACTCAAAGCAGTCCACTCTGCTCCAAAATGAATCTAAATAATCAATGGCTTTTAAAGTGTTGAAACAAAATTTCTAAAAAAGGCCAAAAATCTAAGGAGAGATGCGAGAGCCTGACAGGCTCTGAAGCATTGGTGCGTGGAGTAGGTATCCAACAGCAATAAGAAAGTTACAGACAGTCTGTAGCTGACATTTCTGAGACCCACAGGAAGTATAGACATAAACTTTGTTTTTTAATAAAATAATCTGGGATTCTTATTAGATTTACTTTGTTGGCTGAACATCCGACAAGATTCATCTGCTGGCACAATCTCAAAATAAACAGTGATGATTGGAATCTTCTTGAGAACAGACAAAGTAAGAGAAAGGACTCCAAAAGACATGCATTCAGTTGCACCCATGAATTAAACAGAAATCCAGCATGGTACTACTGTCAAAGAGATCAGATACTTTTTATTGTGTTTGCGTCCCAGCCCAGTATTTATGAATGCTGCTTTTCCAAGAGATTCATCATTCTCCAAGTGTTCTTCCAGTAGACAGTTGCAAATGTCATAAGTGCTCCATTGCCAGCCCTGGTGGTTGCTTTCCTTGTCACAGACTTCTATTGCAGTGTTGGAGACATTTATCTCACTCAGTTATTCACAGAAATCCTTGTCAGCATAAAACAAGACTAAAAAATTGTTCTGCCTAAAAGCAAGACCTAAAGTATCACTTTTGTTATAAATAAAGTCAACAGAAAAAAAAAGAATACTTTGATTTCCATAAAAATTTAAGCTTCTAATTTGGGGTAAGCTATGTTTAACTACTTTAGATTCAGAAGCTATACCAGGAGCAACATGAGCTCTGATTTTCTGCTTACTTACATATTTAACAAGGATTTTACCACGGTTCGATGAAAAATTTTATTTTAAATTACTAAAAATGTAGGCATGAGTAACCAGTCTCTACTTTTTGTTATATTATCTCTTTGATCCAGCTATGACTCCATTATGTCCAGTCATGATTCTTCTTATAAATATCGCAGTAATTTTTCTTTTAATGACTTCTATTAATAAACTCCATGCAAGAACTAGTAAAAGGCAAAAGCTTTGAGTTATATTTGATATTTCTCCAACATCTTCTCAGACTATGAAAAAATGACATATCTTAAACTTGACCTTTGCATTTTCCCAAAAATCGATATCTTTTGTAGTTCAGCTGCTAACTGTTTGGTGTGGGAGAATGTTTTCAAAAGCAATCCACTTACAACGTGAAAACTTTGTTCCACTCTGGATTGAGGTTCTTGTAAACAGTGTGCGTTTGAAGACTGTCATTTCCCAGCTCTAACACACAGAAAGGATCACTTTTACCTAGAGAAAGATCAGATAGAAAATAAAATAAAAAGAAAACAAATGAAGCAAACCAGTTGTTGTATTTTAGCATGCATATTGTTTCTTTGCAGTAGGGCCAAGGAAGTGATTGGTCAAGTAAAAGATCCATTAAGACAACTGCAAATTGCCTCATACTGTTGGAACATCTTGCTAAAAAAGCAGTATCTCCAACGTATTCTCAGTTCTAGAAACTCTAACATTCACTTTACAACTCATTCAGGTGGCTTCACTCTAATACCTGAAACCTAAGACTTACAGTGAATTGTTTCTAAGTCTTCATAGCAATAAGAATCTGCTCACACTGTCAATTATTCAGATGACATTATGAAAGCATCCGTCATTGTGACCCAGGTAAACATCAGTGCTGCAGTTACAGTTCTCTATTTTATCCTGCGCTTCAAGTTTGTGGCCTTCTTCAGCTGATTACAGCATCCACACCATGAGAAGAGAAGCACAGCACTGTGCTTGTATCAGCAGCATTAATTTATTGAGTTCCATGGGAGGAAGTCCTTGAAGCTATGATGACCCTCTACAGTGCTGCAGTTTAAACAAAACCCAACACCATCTGGAGAATCCATGCATGAACCAGGTATAATACTTAAAGCAAACAAACCCTCAAGAACCATAAAAACCCTCTCAAAAGAAGGATGTCAAAGTGGAAACTATTATGGTGAAGACATGTTTGCTAATGTATTTTTTTGATAACTTGCATTACATGAATTTGTAGCTTTAACTACTTATTGCAGCTCAGCAGTTTCCTTATGAACAGAGTAACCTTTATCAGCAAGTCTGGTTCAATATCTGATTTAATCTCATTTTCAGTGCTCATGTATAACTCAGCTTCAGACACTCCAGCCTAACTTTTATGCAGGCAACTAAATACGTCAGCAATGCAGGGATTTAGATAGCAGACAAACAAGATATTTAAGCAAAAGCTGTCTTTTTCTTGATCTTTATTTTTTTGTACTATTAATGCAGAGCTCTTAAGGTTCTTACTCTGAGAATTTTATAAACTAAACAGAAATCTTTTCAGTATGTAAACAGTGGGTATTAAGTAGTCAATACTGGCAAAGTTTAAGACCACGTGTATTACTAGAATCTATTTGTCTTCTCCTTTTCAGCTTATGTGCCCATTCCCTGATAAGTGTGGAAAACGCATGTAGCCTTTCAGAGAAACTGCTTGAAATGCAAACTGGTATATGCCAAAATCAATCCCACTGTGTAATTTGGTACTCTGAATGCTATTTTTTGGTCAGCGAGCAAATGCAGTGTTTGAGAAGAACTCTCAGGCGTACACAGAAAACATCCAACAAAACACAAAGTCATTTTCACGTCAACAGAACTATTATGTAGGAATATAAAAGTATGGAAAACTCAAACCAGGCTAACTATGGCTGAAGAGTTTCTATATATTCGATATAGCTGTGTGGAAACTAGACTAAAATTTACACCAAATGGCAAAATACGGATTTTCAAAACACTGTTCAAAACCAAAGCAGATACTATGCTGTTTTCTGACAGCTACTATTATAATAGGCTACAAACTTGGAATTAAAAATCTATAACACCAACATATAATCAACAGACAACAGAAATCCCAATCACACCAAAAAAACAGTCTTTACTATGGGAATAGGGTACAAGGTTGCATTACACTTGTCATCACATGACTGGTCTGCACAAGTCCACCCACCCGAGACTCATGACAGCTACACGACAGGGAGGGAACGCTACCTGCTCATACTGCTCCGCTATTAACCCTTGGAAATCTTTGTCTCTTTTATTGTCTGTGCAATTATCCCTGTATCGTATTTTTAGCTAGACTTTGAATTTACTTTTATCAGCAACAATATCTCTGAGCAGTCTCACTGGCAATGCAGGAAATATGGCACTGCTCTAGGAGGGCTCTATTATGGAAGCCCATAATTGCTGCACTAATCATTTATGAATGGCTCAGAACAGATAATTAATCTTTATGTCTCTCATTTCACCATCAGAAATTATGCTATTTTTACCTAAAATGGCTGCATCCTTTTGCAATTTGGTGGGTCTATTACAGCATAATACTAGGATATTTTCAGCACTGCCATTGAAAAACAATTTGTCATTTACTTCATGAATCAGGCTCAAAGCCTGGGTTATTTTGAATATAATGACAGACTGAGTAACCTTTTACTAAAGGAGAATTTCATTCTGTGCTATGCACAAGGAATGTGTGTCACATACTCTGTATGAAAAGTCTTTGAATTGCAGAATCAAGAACCTGCGTGTCTCTTCCAATGTTCATTATCCACCCACATGCTCCTGTTTAAGTATTGAGGGAGAGGGGGCCAAATCCATCACTGATGCAGTTGCATTAGCATCAATGAAGTTTTCCAATGGATAAATAAGCTTTCAGACTCAGCTCTTTCCCTAGACACTCTCTATATTAAAACCTCACATATTTGTAGATAGCCCTAGCCTTGACCTTTGCAAATGTTCTGCTTTTTCTGTGGTACAGCTCTTAAGTTTGTTAGTAAGGTGTAGTTACACTCCTAATTCTATATAGCTGTATACACTATATCCATTTAGAAATGCATTTCTGTACAAGCTACCTTTTGTTATTGGCAGGTGCTTTGTTTGTCTTCTAATTAAACTCTTCAGTTCTTTAAAGTATTGCTGTTCACAGTAATGTTTATTTTTCCATTGTGGGGTTAAGCAATGAATTGAAACTGAAATAGCATCATGATTAATGTTAGGCTTTCTCCTTTAGTCCTTATTTTAGGAGCAACGTTCTCACGTCACAATGTCTTCATGAATACCAGAGAATGGAGCAAGAGTGTTTTCTCTCTAGCATCCTTCGTGCCCTTACCAACAAGTTATCTTAAAAAATGACTATGTCAGCAAATACACAACACACAATGCTGTGTTTGTGAATTACGAGCTGCTGCAAGATACAGAGGGGAATTAAAAGGCCTCCAGAATCCTGGAGAAGATGATAATAAAAAAAAATAACATCCAGGCAGTTGCTACACAGAAGTATCAATTCCCTAGACCTTCCCTGGAGAAACAATATGAAGTTGTATTTCTAAAAGGTGTTAGTGTCCATTGCTGTCAGGACCAAGCACAATTTGAGGTACAGATCAGTGGAAAATCCATTCTTTTCTTGGAGTAAGAGTGCCAAAAGTCCCAAACCAAAGACTCAAACGAGCTGTAAGAGAAACCATCACACTTACATCACCATCACTGGTGAGCTTTCTTTTTAGGTGACAGCCTCAGCACCACCCAAACCCACACACTCAGCAGAATGTCAGATGCTCCCAAAATCTTTCATTCTCATTCACAAACTCACAAGGCACCTGATAAAAGATAGGAGAGGCTGCTTTGCAGGAACCATCATTTCATATTTACTCTTATTTTACATATTCCCTCTGGAAAATACAATAGCACATCATGCTGGGTATTACATTATCGGCCATGCCTCTCAAATCAAATCAGATCTCCATTCACTGGACCCTCCCACATACTTTCGGGAGTCAAAACCACTTGGCATCCTAGCTCCTTGCGGCAAGCTTTGCCACTGCAGAAATGATGACATTTACTTTTCCTTGATCAACTGACAGTAACACACAAAGTTCAAGTAGCATTTCAACATACTACAGCATCATATGCTGCAAAATTGAAATAAAATACCTGAAAAATCTGCAGCCAACAGATCCACGGCCTTTAAAACTTTGACTTGCAAGAAGCCAACATCCTTCATGTCCCGAAAGGAATTCTTTATACACTGCAAGGAGGAATACATAAAGATACATTTTTTTTTAATTTAGTAAGAAATAGAAATTAATGCACTACTACACAAAACACATTTTTATATTTATTGCTATTTCAATGGTGTTTCAGTTCAGAGCTAATTCACATATATACACTTTTTTTATCCCAGTCTCACTGCATTGTGACCCTAAGTTTCATGACATCAAATTCCAACAGCTCCTAAGCAAATTCTCCATTCACATAAGTTACACATTAACGTTATTGGAAGGAGCCTTATGTATTTACGTAAGCATCATCTGCCAATTAGAACGGAAAATGGGACATAGGTAGACCTGGAGAAGTAGCATGGGTTAGGAAGGCAGGACACTCAATTGGGAGTAAGAAAACACTCCTTAAAAGTAAGTTTGGGTTGCACAAATTCCTCGTGCCTTAGTCTCACATCCTATTTTAGAGAGACACACTTCTTGCTGCCTAGCTTTTGAGGATCGAGGTAGAAGCCATCATAAACACTTTACCTGCCAACACTTGAAAGTCCAAAATGTATCCTCTCCAAAGGAGGAAAGAAAGCTACGTATGCTATGATCTCCCCGTGAAATTCAGTGTCTCTCATTCCTTGTGATAATCTCTTAATACAACTCAAGTTTGTAAAGAAAAGTATTTGTTTAAAACTCAAAAATAAGCAACAAAATGGCTTGGGTATATTCTGCCCTGCCAATCTCCTCATCATTCTAAACATAATAACTATTCCATGTAATAGTATTCCTGGTAAGAGACGTTATTATGGCTGGACAAATCTTCCTCCCCCTGCCCTGCAATTTTGACCGCTTCAAAACTAAAGGAGAAAAAAGGAAGGAAAAAAAAAGCAAACTCACATAGCGTTGTGAAATCTGCTGCCTTTCACTGGGGTCTCCCAAAGGGCAGACGCAGAGATCAGAGATAGACACTCCTGTACATGGGGCAACAGCAATCAACATTAGCAGGGACCCTGGCCGTTTTTCCAGAGGCAGCTCTAAGCAATTGGTCTGCTTCATTGGCAGGGCAGTAATGTCAACTTGGCACCTAGAATGACATTGCCAACAGTTAATATGAAAAAGGAGCTGGGGAAAAAAAATAAAGCAACATTTATATTGATTTCAGTAGCAAGCCGGCACCAAAACTTATTGCTTGTTCAGGATGGAAAGAATGCAAATAAAAAGCATCACAAAATTAAACATGGGAAACCAATTAGGCAGTTTCTATTGCACTTACTGTCAGTTTTTGCTTTTTGGTTGACCTACTGGTAAGCAGAGGTAAAAGATTTGGACTGCAAGTACAGTAGGAAAACTTAACTCTGGCCCGCCTCACTTCCCCTCTAAAATCCCCTAGTGCTTTGTGATGGATTTGAAACACAATTTTATTTCACCTAGGGGAAAAGAAAAGGGGCAATCACAAAATTTAAAACATTAGCCTAAAATAGATTAGTTTCTTTAAAGTCACATACTCCATTTTATGCTACATTATACTGTATGCCCCAATCTCTTTTACAAGCCTTACTAGAGCTACATTTTCAGTGCACTGCAATATTTCCCAAAGGGAAGGATTAGCTTAAAAGTCCCCTCACCTCCTGTACATAATATCTATCATTAACCTGATATGTCCCCCAAAAAATAAAAATAAGGTGCAAAAAAGAGAAACAGTGATAAGGAAACATTAATAAAAGATGAGTATGGACTAGAGCAAAAAGCGATATCACTAGACGGCCAGTTATATGTGAAGGGAGTGGTTCAATGCAATAGAAAGCCTAATCACTTGGCTCGGCTAAATGCCTTCCATTTAGAAGTCCAGTAAATGGAGTGGAACTTTTTTGAACCTCTGCGGGGTTTGGCTTTTAAGAACAGGCTGAACAAAAGTTACAAAAGAAAAAGGGAAAAAAAAAAAGAAAACTAAGGAAGGAGAAGCTTTGTCACCACACTGGAATGGGAGTCACATTTCTCAAAGGGACGGCAAGTGGATGATGCAGAGTGAGAGCTTTTGCTCTGCTTAATGCCTGCCGACAAGTTTTTATTTAAACTAAACTTGTTAAGGTGTTGTCTTAATAGGCTAAAATTCCACAAGGTTCCCCCAGGTGGGTTTCTTCTGGGTAAATGGTGCATGTAGTGCTCCTGATTGATCCCATTCCTGTAGTAGAGCTGGAGTGGTTTATATCCATCTGCTATAAATTGCATGCTTTCCGCTTTTTAACAGCCTGTTTTCTGTGAATGCTAAGGGGGGCAGAAAAAAAATAATCCCAAAACATTTCAGCCTGAAAATGCAAGAAGCTATGTTATGAAGTAAAAGTCATTGCGCTGATGAGTTTGTAAGTCATTCAGTATCAATACGTATAAGCTCTTCTGACCAGAATCAATGGGAATGACTTTGCCTTAAGTATGCTCTTTGCTATTTTACTGTACTGAACGTACAACAGGTTGCAAGTTTACTCTTAACTGCTTTCAAGTGCTTTGAAAGAGAAAGAAAATAAACCAGGAAGAGTACCAACACTGTTTGGTGCGTAGGCTGCCTCTCAACACAATTTCCAAGTGTGAGAGGCTGCATTTAAAGCTCATTGCTACGCCTAGACTCTTCAGAAAGACATGACAAGAGAAGTTACAGCAGAAAGGAAAACAAAGCAACAACAGAAAAAGGCAAGCATTTGAGAAAAAGACCTTATCACTTCCACAGTGGAGGTCAACCTCACTGTGGCTCCATTAACACAGTTACTTCTAAAACTGCAGCAGTTTCACTGATACTTTAGGTATCAGTGCAAAAGGGGGGAATATATAATTATCTTGGGATTTATTTTTGAGTAAACTGATGCAAGGACAGGGGAAAATTCAGGGTCACCCAGCTGGTCTGTGGTTCAGCTGGTAATAGAGGCCATGCCTCCTACATTAGCATTTCATACACCACCCACCCAACACAGTCCACAGCTGGGAAAAGCTGCATTTGCTATTTATATTAAGGGCCTTCCATGGGATAAAAAAGAGAAAAAAGACAAGTTATTCAGATAACGGTGCATCTCCCACCAAAAGATAAGCTCAGAAATCTCTCATAGCTCAAATGAAAAGTTAAATGTAATTCTAGCTTGTTTTGGCAAATTGGAATTGTTTCTGTTATTTAAAAGAATTTGATTAACCAAAGGTCAAAGAAAAGATTGAGTATAAGGGCATAAGAGTAGGAGGGATGCACATGTGGAGGGGAAAACAGCAGGAGGTGGCATATAAGCATTTCTTCCTCAAATCATGTCTGATTTCCGTGCAAACTAACTTCTTTAAAACATCTGTGTTCACTCAAGGTGATGGTATGCCTCTGTATTTTCTTTTGAGGAACTGAAAAGAAAATCCACATTTGCACTTACAAATGGCAAAAGGCTTAAGAAAAAAGACAACTGTTTAATTTAGGCTATACAACATAAATGATCACACTGCAAAGAATGCAGCTTGGTAAAACAATTAGACATCCAATTTACTATATAAATTCAGCAGTTTCCACACAAATGCTTCTAGACTATTAAAACGAGTCTAATGATTTCCAAACTACTTCCCCCATTCTCCTGAAACAGAAACTCTTCCTCTCCTTCTTTCTCAGCTTTCTATCTGCAAGACCTTATTACAGATAATTATTTCACAGGAAATTGGTAAGAGACTATCATGATA
This sequence comes from Cuculus canorus, assembly GCF_017976375.1. Lineage (NCBI taxonomy): Eukaryota > Metazoa > Chordata > Aves > Cuculiformes > Cuculidae > Cuculus > Cuculus canorus. The sequence continues at coordinate 10,584,960 of NC_071412.1, read as the reverse complement.
GGCACAGTATAAAACTAATGGAGGCAATCTACCTTTTGCCTGATCTGAATGCAAAGGGCAAGAGTCTCAGATTATTTGTATTTCAAGTGATGCAAGTGATCTCCTGAGTCAAATTCCCAACCTAGTAATCCTATTTCAGAATAGGACAGCTCTGCTTCTTGTTGTCTTTTGCTACATTACATATTAAATTCAGGTATAATCTTTCACACACACAGCTACATGCATGATCTATAGATAACACAGTTCTGTAAGTTAAGTACATTGTGCACTCAAATGTATCAGATTTTTTTTGTAACCACAATTAATTAAATGTTTTCCTTCCTCCTCCTGATCAATATTGAGGTCTACACTTCTATATTAACCTCTAGTCCTGTAGAGAATTAACACCACAGCTTTAGTTTTCATTTAAGAATGTTCTTTTGACTTTCAGCCCTCACTTCTACTTGCGAAACTTTTTCCCTCCTCACTTTTTTATTCATTTTGCAGAGAGCTATTACTTGAGAATACTACACAGTCAGTTAGGAGTTAAATTATTTGTTTAACTTTATCTGGGAATCAAATGTTAATCTTTCACTTAAAGGTGCAGAGCTTGGCCTCTTACCAGGAGTCACAGAGTTGTATTTTATTACCTAATCCACAGTTCATCAAATTACAATAAGTATCCTTAAATACATATAAACAGACATATAAAAAAATCTGCGCACAAGATCACCATTTATTTCCCCTGCGGAGTTCTTGAAAGCCCTTCACAAAAGAGGTCAGAGTCATTATCACGGTATACAGTACAGTGCAGCTATGATTAATATTTGAAAAGGAATTTCAAATGCCACAGGTGTCAAGGAGACAATTAATAAGGTCTTGTTTCGACTTCTCTACAGATAAGTTCTGGTTGTCTGATTCCTCCTATAGCTTGGTGAAATTTAAATGGAAGTTTTGGGCACAGCCATAGTAGATTTTACTGCTCCATCACAACAGCATGGCCTTTAAAATAAGGATCGTTTCTTGTTGCAAAGACACTGTTTCCTGGAGGCATTCATCACAAAGATATTGGATGCACTCCAACCTCATAGCTCATGGTCTTAAGTCTAGCAGTTTTCGTAGTATCGCCTTCTTGGGGTAAATACATGAAGGAAAAAAACCATAACCAACATTTTGCAGCATGTCTTTTTCAAAACTTATCCCTTAATGCAGAAACACTCTCGAACAACTTGGCATAAACAATTTAACTCTGCCTGGACAAATTCTGCACACGTTAACACCTTTGTTTATTAATATACATTAACATCATCTCCTGTTTATAGCATACTTCTTATCCCAAAGGACACAAAAAGCACTCAATAAATGTTTCTAACAGTTCTGTGCAGACTAAATAGAGGGATTATTTCATCCAGCACCAAAACACAGCCACCCCTCAGTGTCAGACCCTGGCAGCTGAACCACAATGCCGCAGTGTTTTAAGTAAGGAAAAGAAATTGGATCCAGTTGAAAATCCGAGGAGAACGCAGGTAGGCTGAATGTAATAATTTAGCTTGTGATGTGCACTGACAGTGAGGGTTCATTTCATGATAGGAGAAAGGTGCCATGAAATAGCACCAAATGTTTCCTCACTAATTCAGAAGCAGACAAAGGCCTCAGGTGCTAGTTTTTAGGACCAGAGGTCCAACACATTTCTTATCCTACACGTTCCATAGTCTCCACAGGTGCTTCAGGTCCTATTTCTAGAACAATATTTTACCTTCAAACAAAATTATGCCTGGGAGAAGAGCCATGTTCCAGGGGCTTAAGGCATCCATCCTACATGAAATCCTGGTTCTAAAGGAAGTAACGGAAATCTTTATTCCACAGAAGTTCAGCACTCTGGATTATCAGAGATGACTCCATCTTGTGTATCTCCTCAACTTCATTTAAATATTTATATACCTATTTAAAAGTCTAACCGACACAGTTCAACCTACACGGCCCTGAGGGAGCATAATGAATCCAAACTACCTACAAATTGACCACAAAATTATAATTAAGATCCAGCAAATTTTGCCTTTTCCTCAAAACCATACAAATTATTTGAGGACCATTAGGTTTTACTGTTGTATGTAATGACCGAATATAACCCACAAACATTTTGCTAAAGAATCTTTCCTACAGGAATGTTTTGAAATCCAAAAAATCTCAAAACTCAACTTGGAAGTCGTAGTGACAATAAACATGGCACCTCATAATGTTGTTTGCCTACAGGATCCTTTCCCAGATTAGACTGCACTTGAACCCTTCATAAAATATTATTTATTGGGTGTCAAAAGTTTCTACACTGTACAAACAAGGCTTGCTATTATGCATTTGGTGTTTCTTGCAATCTTAAAATCCAGTATAATTTCTTCCTGGTTTGATGCTACAGTGAATTTGCTGTGCTTAAGGCAACAACAGTAATATTTTCTCTCCACATAGACAGCAAAAATAACTTTCCGGTAAATCTAACACATGCAGACTCTCTTAGTGCTGAAATCTGTAATAATAGAATAAGCATTTTGCTGATAATTTTTTGCCACACTGAACACCACCTGCCAGAAACCAGTAAGGGGAAAAAAAAAAAAAAGGGCGGAGGGAAACCTAAGGAAGAATTGCTCCAGCATCAGGGAGACTGAAGAGAGGCAAGCAGCAAACACTGCAACAGAATATCAGAAGAAATAAAAGGAACTGTGAGAATGGAAGGAACAGATTCATCTTCAGCCACTTCTCCATGTGATGAGCAATAGCATTCAGCCAGAAAGCATTTCCTGCTCTGCAAAACCACAAACATTTGTAGAGCTAAAGGGCATTGTTCTTCTCAGTGAATAGTTTCAAACTATTTGAGCAGTTAAAGTAAGAGAATGTTCTTATGAGTTACTGTTATTTAGTCAGCAAGTTGTGAAACCCTCACCAGGTGAGAACAGCAAATAACTGCAGACAGGATCTCCACCCCTAAGAATTTAGAGGTTTTAGCACCAATCCTGCCAGTAGATAAGCACGGGCAGACCCAAGTAAATGAAATGGTTCCTGGTGCTGCTGCCTTTAGACAACAGCGCAGATGCAGTTTGGGGTGATAAGTCTGGATGAAAACACTGCAAGCCAAAAGAAGAGAGGAGGCAACATGAGGAAAGGTGTGGTTACTACTAGGAGACCAAGACTGGACTAACACTGTACAAAGCAAGATGAAATTAGAGTGGAGCGGAAAGAGCAGGATGTCAGAGTAGGAATCATGTTCTATTCCCATTAAGAAATTAAAAGTTTCAACTACTAACCCACAAAAAGTCTCATCTGCTAATGTGGCATAAGATCATTACTTGAGAATATGAAGCTATAATGGAATAACGCAGTGGGACAAAATCCAGTATGGGTCAGTCAGAAGATGGGTAGGGCACCTGCGAGGCTGCCCCTGAAAAATGATGCTTTGAACAACATGAGCTTGTGCAATAGCAGAGGTACCAAATCCTCAGAGGTCAGTCCTCTGTGGTGACAGGGAAGAGATTACCCAAATAAAGCAATTCCAGGTAAACAAGGCTACAAGAACACACCATCAAGATGCAAACAGTGAAAAGGGAAACCAATGCCACTCAAAAAGAGCACCAAGATGCCCGAGCTGCTGCCAGCCCACAGCTAGAAATCAGCCCTGCAGAGTACAGGGGGTCTGGAGTAATATCACCATGCAAATGCAGACAAGTACGGCCTCCTTGCTACCACCAGTTCTCCCAGAAATGGCTCACAGAGTATTTTGGATTTTACAGTCAGCATGTGTGGAGTCAGCTTGCACGTCTCTGCATTCATGTCGTGGTTAATCAATTACCCAGTAATAGGTTTTAATAAACATACTATTAAAGAGGCAGCTGAACATGACGGGAATAAGGAGAGAAACACACAGAATGATACTGGTAATGAAAATAAATTGACCAATTTAAAAAAATATTTACACATATATATATAAAAATCATGTTATCTTTTACACTTAACAACCCGCCCCTCCCCAAAAAAACAACTTACGTTCCCAAAAGCTCCTCATGTTTTTTGTTATCCTTTCTCCAGACCTCAATGTCCAACATATCCTTCCTGTCAGAGAAGTAGTGAAAATCAAACTGTTCCCTCCACTGAGGATTTGCACTCTTACACAGTGTCTAGAAAACATGCAGTTATAATATTTACTTTTCTTAAATGGCACTTATTTCCACAGTAAAGCACACATCAATTCTTCTACAAGAACAAGGCCAGATATTAGGGCATCAAGTAGAAAGGTCGTTCTAATCAAAGCTTCCCAGCCCATCATGCAAAACCTCATCTTCCTTATAAACTCTCATTCCCCTCTCCCACTAATGATAAATATGCAAGTGTGACATGAATGAATGGCTGGAGAAATTCTGAAATGCAAGGTGGATCCACTTACAGTGGACCATGGTCATCATTCAATGTCACTCTCACACTGGAAGAAATCAAGAATAAACCTTTTGGGGATAGACACCTGAAAACGGGTTTGAACAAATCCAGGAACCCAAACCAGTATTTTTCAGCCTTCCGAGTTAAGATATAGGCAAAGAAGGAGCAGACTTGAAATTATTAACATCCAGTTAATTTGATATCTGTAAATTGTCCCTCTGAGTTCAGTGAGGTTGTTCATGTGTTCAGACTACTCTGAGTATTCACCAGATTGGAACTTAAATCACTTGCAATTCATGTCACACTACACTACCCACCATCAATATCAGCATGGCCACTGAGAGTACAGGAGATAGGATTAGCTGGACCATGACTGAGACTTCTCCCACCTTGTCTGCTTTTCTGGACCATGAGAGATTGTACTTCATAAGTTGAATAAATACCAGGAAAGAACATGAAGGACTGCCAATTTGAAGTCTTATTAGAGTGCAAAATCAGCAGTCCTCAACCTTTGCTGGACCCCAGACACAAATACTAAGCAATTAACTCACTGCAGGCAACATTCTACTTGACTCCTCATTTTAAACTTCTTAATTTTCTGTGACTGCATACAGTGCAGTCGTGCAGATTCACGACACAGGCTATGGACCATTAAAGAGAAACACAAAAAGGCATCTTAACCGGAATAATGTATATTTATTCCAAAATAACTAACCCATTTACTATTTTCCAAAGCTGCTTTTCTAAATAAAACATTATATCATGCTTTTCTAAATAAAACATTATATCATGACCTTGGTTTGAGGGCCTATGTGGGGGACAGAGTGCAGGTTTCAGATGCGCCTACATCTGAACGGTATGTTCTGTGAACTTGGTCTGTACATTTTGTACAGGAGGGGGTTTGTTTCCTCCTCCCTCTGCACTTTCAGTTCATGACATGCAGAGCTCTTGCTTTCTCAACAGACTATTATTTTAATTATAGCCCTTCTCCTTATTAGACTTTGGAGATGAAATGTATATCTTCAGGAACCCCATTAATTTCTTAGATTCTCATGAAACGGCACTGGATACAAGTAAACACAGCTGAGAAGAATAAAAATTCATATCAAAACCATAGAATATACTGTGTGTTTTGGTTCTGTTGGATTTTGGTTTGGTTTGATTTTTTTTTTCCTGTTTTAAGTAACATATTTTTGAAGAAAGGTATATTAAAAAAAACTAAAAGAAAAAATTCTGCTGCACTGTGAACCATTTCAGGTCTGCTTTTCCAGCAATACCTAACATTGCAAACCTAACTTCTGTATTGGCAGAGAACAAAACACATGTGTAATGCATGAAGCTTTATTTCATTCCATATAAATATTAAACATCCATCAATATGATGAGTATGCTCAATACATAAAACCAGATACACACACACATCCTAACTTCCTATTGCTATAGTGGCATGTAAAACATTAGTAAAATGTTAATGTCCCTGATCTGGTCTTCTGGTTTTGATCTCGCATATATAAAAGAGATCCGATAATAGTTCCTTCTGATGTAGCAACATCGGAAAAAGAAACACCAAGCACATCATTTGCTTCAGCAAAATTAAAGAAACCCTTAGTACTTACCTTGTATCTTTGATCTCCCAGTTTGAGGAGAATAAAAATCTCTGCCAAGCCTCCTCCAGGGATGTTCTTACCCTCCAAGAGGGTGATGGTGACCAGCCCATTCCACAACTGGTTCTTTCGCAGAGAGTCAGAGAGTCGCACACTCCGCATGAAACTTGACTGAAAAGCAAGTCAATGACACAAAATATTTATGCACTCCAAACCACATTTTTATGATTGTGATAAAAAAAAAGCACCAGAAGCAAGAGAGGTACCATATTTCCCCCACAAGAGTAAGGAGGAAAAGGAGGGCAGAAAGGCGTTATGGCTTTTCTGCCTATACTGTACTATAGCTGGCCCTGTGAAGGAACGATGCTCAGCATTACAGCAAATTCAGCAAGATTAGTTTAAACCACCAGCAAAGTTGACTTCAGCTAACCTAGCTGAGCTTTGGTAAGAGCAGACCTCGAGCATTAAGAGCAATCTGTCACCTTAGCTCAGAGAAAGACACAGAAGTGTGCTGGAGAGGAGAGGTGGAAGAGAGGAAACTAAAGTAGACTCTTAAATGTCTCCAGCCATAACCACAAAATACGGGTCTGTCCTTTCCAAGGAGACAGCCCACAATCGTAAAGTCTATGGGCAGGTGAAAGGCTGAGCATGCATCTTCCACCTCCTCAATCACTCAACCATCATCCATGTTAGCTCTTCGCCTGCTGCCTTTGGAGATCCTGCTTCCAGAAACTGAGCTCACGAATCAAAAATACTGATGTCTGCTGAAAAACACTGACACCACCAGGCTCTTTATCTGGAGTTATGGTTACCTGGTAGCCACATTTGTTACCTTCGCAGCCTCATCCTACATAGAACGGCTGCACTAACAGTTTGCTAACTGGCAGTATTTTATTGGACAGAGGATGATTAATAGGCCTTTATTTGGGGGGAGTGAGCTGGAAACATTAAAACTCAAGGCTATACTTTTCTTCTTGCGGTAAAAATCCTGCCATATTTTATTCTCGTGAAGCAACTTTTAACTCGCCAGACTTCAGAGCTTCAATCATGTCACATACAGGTGGGAGCAAGACGGAGGAGATTTCACAAGTCACTTTAAAAGAGGACGTGTTAGCTTTAAAAGCAAGTAAGAAATGTTGTTGCTAAATAAAACGATTGCAAAAGCACCTGATGTCTGAAGATTACTTTTTATGGATCAATTACCCAGCAACAAAATTCTTAAATCATGGGTGGTGAACTCACAAGTTTTTTACTTGCTTTTTACTGGTTAAAATACCAAACTCTTTGAATCCCATAAGTATATTAATATACTTCTATTTAAACGCCTCGTTTGGCTTTCCTGGCACACTGATTAAAAATTCCTACCTTTAAAAAGAAAACGAGATTTTGATTCATAAATCCAGCTGCAATGTAATTTCTTTTTTTTTTTTTTTTTAAAGTTCGTCTTTTAGGCCAAAAAGCTAAAGCACGACTGTTCCCATGGACATACTTCAAAGTCCCGGCAGATATATTCCTCCCTAAACACTGAACTATTTCAAAATCCTTTTTATAAAAAAGGGAGTAATGTCCACAAGGGATCAAAGGGCATTCTACAGTCTGGCAATCGCCTTAGAAAAATGGCAGTGCTTCCATGAAATATGCCCTAAAATAATTTTGCAGCTTGGTATGTCCTAATTTCGAATTGGATGTTTATCTTGGAAAGGCTTCTATCTAACTTGTCCATAAAACAGCTCCACTTAGCTCTATGAGCCCTGTGAAAATGGAATCCAAAGCTGGCTATTAAAGGGGCCTGGAGATTGCTTCCATATGGCGTAACAGCATGGGAGTGGAGGGCTAAGGCCTACAGCAGGCGCTGCTTGGCTTGAGCTCCCCATCTATCCATGGACACTCGTTGCATTACACCATAACATCTGGATTATTGCTTGTAATGTCCCTGGGAAATATCCACTTCCCATCAAAGCCTTTATCTGTCTCAGTTGTACTTTGAACATTTTAGTATTTAACATAGTCAAGTTTGATGTGATGTACTTGCTGCTTTAGGACCAAGGATTTTTCCTCCCTACCCCACGACTCCTTCGTCAGAGGAGGAAGAGATATTTGATGTTAGTTCACACAAACTAAAAAAAAAAAAACAGACAAAGTTTATTATCTGCTTTACAATTTCTTTTTAAAACAAAGCATCCAGTTCTCTTCAAAGCTTCTAGGCTGAACACAAAAAGCAGTTGCTATCACTCAGTTTTCAAATCAAATTTGGATTCTTTTCATTTTTCAACCAGGCCAGTATTTTAGGGAGTCACCCACCATTGGGGGTCTTCCTAACTAAGTTCTGTAGCATACATGACACTACCCTTTTAGCCATTGACTTGTCAGTTCAAAGGACTGTTGGGAGGTACACAAACTAGCCTGGATTTCACGCAGTCCCAGGAAAAATCAGCGCCTGCAGTTTTGTATTACTAGAGCACATTGCAATGCATCAGCTCTGACCTTCCAAAACAGGTGGTCTCTAGCAAATGGCCTTGTGGCCCCCCTTTCCGGATGGCTGTGCAGCTGCAAAAGCACTCTGTACTCAGCTCAGAAGAGGGTTATGTTAGTGTCCAGCTAAATGGACCTGGATACTTTCTGGACAAGATCTTGCATCACTTTAAAGCATCACGTGGGATATAGAAGCTAAGATATCTGCAGCCGGTTTAGGGCATATTGCTGATTCCAGCACCTTGACACAAACTCCACACCTACTCATTTCAAACTGACTTACACAGAGTTAATTGATTAAACTTCATAGCCTCCCTCTGAGTTGGCAAACTACTACAGAGCAGAGCACTGAGCAGTGCACTCATCAGTCCAACAAAGCTACTCAGGGGAAAAACAAGCACTGAAAAAAAACCCACCCCAAACAACTACACTAACCTGCCTTCACAATGAAACATCAGAATAATGCAAAGCCCCTCTCTACACTGGCCAGAACAGGAGAACATAATTGTATAATCAGTGACAATTTTAAAGTGGTTTTATCTTTCCAGCTCCTCTCCTTCCCTGTTACCTCCCAGGATATGAATGCCTCCCCTCTTAGATGCTTCAGCTCCTCCTGCTGAACTCTAGCTGTTTCCAGCTGTGCTCCAGACTGGATGCCAGGTCCTTCAGGGCTCTCCCGCTATATTTTCCTGTAAACTCTCTGCAGTCAGCTAGCTCACTCTCTGGCTACATCCCAGACCAAAGTAAAGGTGCCTTGCAGAGGTACCGCAAAGTTGGCTGAGATAGGCTACAGGGCTGGAAATTAAAAAAAATATGCTTTACAATGAAAGTTGGCACACGTCCTCAGCATAAGACATTGGACATGTTTGCTTATCCCACCCCCAATTTTTCCCCCATCACTTCTGAAATCAAGATAGCCTTGACCAGAATTTGAGGGCTTGTCTCCAGACAGAGCTCTGATTTTGGCTGGGCTCTGTGCAAATAGCCAGTGATACCATACAGGTCACTTCTACAAGCAGTTTGCTGCTTTAAAATGGACAACAACATCTCTCAAACAAGTCAAACAAAAAGAAAAGCATGAAAACGAGAATATCCACAATGCTTTACTCATAAAAAAACAAACTGGATATTTTTCAAGGCTAAGACCTTTTGCTTACTGCAGATTTAGGACTCTGCAACATGAGGAAATATAGATGTTACTTCTCCCTGCTGCTTAGAAAGAATATTTCCCCAGAAAAGATGCCACGTCTCTGAACAGAAAAATTAAAAATCAGTGCTCACAATACCATTTCTAGAATCTGGTTTCTGGTTTCAAAATGGATATAAAAAGCTTCTCATAGCATACTACAATTTTTCGTTACTTTCTGCTTCTGGTTTAAAGAAGAAAGCTGGACCAGAATGAGCAGGTAAGCCATATTCTGCATTCATAGAGGCAAAACAGGAGACAAGCAAGAATGCCAGAGCTCTGAAGGGGAAAGAACCAGCTCATTGACCCAGCTTCACAAAATCCTTGGGGAACTCGAATCTCCCTGCTAACACCACTTGTATATAATCTCCTTTTATCGACACCCAGCAAATCCCCTCTGGTGCATCAGGGCTGCTTTCAAATCTGTCTCTTTTCCTGACACACACATACATGCCCCAAGTTCAAACTTGTTTTTGAAGCAATAAAGAGATGCAGAAAAATTGTACATTTAAATGACACGGTGAGGTGGCCAAGTGTGAAGTGAATCCATCTCTCCCATCTTCCATTTAAAACGATGAGACAGGACAACAGAAAGCCTGGTGCAATACCAGTGAAGAGGTCAACATCGAAACTGGGCCACGTAATTTGCCATTTGAGAAAACAACAACACGCAAATAGGAAGACTCTTTGGATCTCTCCTCATTAGGCTGGGAGACTATTTTGCAGAGACAGTGTCCCCTAGGAAAGAGGAGAGGGTAGCGAGAAAGGCAAGTGAACCGACACGAGATTGCTGCCACGATGCGTGACCCTGTGGCAAGCGAGCCCCTCCACTCCGTGAAATGCTCAGAGCGTGCTGCTGCCCACAGGGTATTGTGGGAGAAAGCCAAATACAATGAGGCAGGCAAAAATGAAGCCTAACAGCCTACGCAGAAAAAAAAAAAAAAGGAGAGCAAAGGATTTTCCCCTGCAATGAGACACCAAGGAGCACTTGGGTCCAGTCAGCCTTTCAGCCAATTTATTCAATCAGCAAGGTGGCAACTGCATCGCTTTTGTTTCAGGACTGAACTGCTGCGGGTCAATCCACCCCAAGCAAACCTGCTTATTTGCTTCATAGATGTTCAACAGTTAAAGGTTAGTCAGCTGTACAAATGCTGGAAATAGTGCGCGGGGCACTCAGGGTGAGACTCAAGCCACCCGGGACAAACAAGGCTATTGAGCATCAGTGTGTTGGGCTCCAGCAGAGATAGCTACCAACTCCCTTTGTGCCACAGAAAGAAAAACAGAAAAAGAGAGAAGAGCTTGCCAATAAACAGATATGGCTGCATAGGCTAATACTGCCTAATAGTATCCCCTTCCCTCTGCACTACCACCCTCCATGAGAAAATGAAGAAAGCTGTACTCTTGGAGACAGCTCCCACAGAGGACAATGCTCTTCTCAGCTCCCATAAAAAATGAGGGATCTGGATGTGCTGCCCATGCCTTGGGAGTCCACCCAAATATGTGATGATTCCCTTCTAGCAGCAGCAAAAAATATATAGTGTGTAATCAACAGATAGCTAAATCATCCAGTTCAACAGCTCTTGCGCTAAAATGATTTAGAAGACGATATTCAGTTGCTGAAATCCTTCCTGCATGCTCTTTGTAATGACTGTGAAGCAACTGGAGCTAGACAGGAGATTTTGTACTGCTGCTGTTTTTGTTGTTGTCCGAATGCAGTTTTTTCTTCAAAAAGCAAGGGAGCTCAGAGAACACACATCAAGAGTACACAGTATCCACAACCACCCACATTAGCCCCCTCCCCTATTTGACATGAGGTTGCATCAGGTATCAATGCCATCAACAGGGTTGCCAACTGTTCAGGGTGAATGTGGGAAGCCTGAAAGGACCCTAAGCTTTGTCATTTAGGATATATTTAGATAATATAAAATGGTCAAATTAGAGGGTTTTTTTCACACAGGCAACAACAAAAAAAGAACCAGGAAAACAATTAGCAATTTAAAATATAAAACTTTTATTTGCCTAAACCAACAGAAGTGAAGTTTACATCTGTACCAATTCAGCTACTCAAACGAAAAGCATACAGTCTTTTTCTTCTGCAACAACCAACCAGAGTCAGCTCAGTAGCCAAAAACCAGACAAGTGTGTGTATCTCTTACAGAGCTCTCTCCATTTCCCCTGCCCCCTTATTCATGTATCTTTATCTCATCCAGGAATGTTGTTTTCTACCCCATCATACTCTCTGGCTACTCTTTCATAACCTCTTGTGCCCTCCCTAGACGCCTATATTCCCCACGCACACAATTTTTCTTTCTAGCCTTTATGTTCTGCCACAAACTGCTAGTACTGCTTCCACAGACCAGAGTTTCCTAACTAAAGATGGTTATTGATGTACAGTACTAGTGTTTTAGTGCAGTAGCAGAATCAATAAACTAGGAAATACTGCTTTGTCAGATTTTTCCAGCGCATGCTGGGAAATATTTTTACTGCCGTTGGATGTTCACGGAGCTTTTCTTTAGAGATCACACTGGAGCATGAACTGTGTCTTCCCTAAGAAGAACTGAAGCTCTCCTACCCTCTAGTGACTGGAACAGAACAGAGCACAGGGTTGCAGCTCTTTTTTTCTTTCCCCTCCTCTTTTAAACAACACTTTCACTTCTCCTAACTCGGTACCATGGCTTCAGCATCTCTGAACTTTATCTGGAAAGATGGAAGGCACAAGCCAGAGTCTTAATAACTGAACAACCTGCCAGCATGGTTTACAGCTAAAGGTCAAAAAAAACCTATTTGTAAAAAAATTATTCAAAATGTAATAAGATACAGTGTACAACCAATTTCTAGTAATAGTAACCAAGACAGGAGTTTGGCTATCCTGGACAAAAAGGACCAGAGTTTAAAACCTTGTCTCCCTTTCTAGGGACCCAAAGCCAACCAGAGTCATGAGACAGCTGTATGTGCACGTGTGATAAAATGCAGGATCAAGCTACACTGATTGAGTGAGGGCACAGGAATTTGCAGAGCTTCAGTTAAAAACTAAAGTGCTGAGCTCTTAAATTATTCCATCACTTTCTGTTGTGCAGCATTCAAGGGATGCCTGGCGGATCCCCACACCAAGCGCCACGGAAAGGGCTTTGTTATCCCTGGAAAGAGGCTCGCCAAGCTACCATCCAGCTCCAAGGCTCTACTTGCAATTCTTCTGTTGACAAAAATATACTTGCTGGCAGAATACCTGTGAGGGTTGGCTTCTCTGCATAGCAGTTGTAATGAATAAAACAAAGCAGGTTAATTATTCAATTTATCTAGGCACAAAGCAATAGTTATGTAGGGAAAATATGAAGATGCATATGTTTTCTCATAAGAGCCAAATTCTGCTTTTCAGAAAGACAGACTGTGTAGCTTTCAAGCTGGGTACTGGGGCCTGCAGTTTCTATATTATTGTTATTTACTCAATAGCAAATTAAAGCTTTACAGAACAAATAAAAAGCCACAGTCTGTTTCCTGAACAAGTTAAAATCTAATTCAAGAATGGGACAGGACAGGAATATAAGAGTAATGGAAGTCTGAAGGGACACTACAGAAGACTAAGGAAAGCAAGTTACATTGAGAGGCAGCAACACACAAATCTGGGATATCCCGTTACTTTGCTGGTAATGAAAACTGCTTATTCGGTCTCTATCCCGAGAACAAAAGGGATTTCACTAACCACATGAGCAACCAGAAGAAATACTGCCTCACAAAATTCTTCCCATGACACAAACAGTCAGACTGGGATCCGGGAGACCTGTGATCAACTCCAGTACAAACTACTGGCCGCCTTTCAGGAATCCTTAAACAACTCACATCCTGTACAGCTCCTGGTTTTTGGTTGAATTTACACCCCTTTTCCTTAGCACAGACAGTTTTTCTTTCTTTCTACAGTTCTTTGCTGAATGGGGTCTTACTCTCATTGCCACTAGATGCTACCATGCCACCTACAGTAAGAAAAATAGCAGCAATTTCCCACCACACTGAAAAAAATCAAAAAGCAAAGGGTTTTTTGCCACCACATTAAGACACGTTGCATCAACACTTCCAAAGTTTCTTATGTTTACACTGTTTCAGAGGAGGGCACAGATTTTGGGAGGGGGCTTCTTTTTTCAAGAGAAAAAATATGGATTACCTTGGATGAAGTTCGCTTCTTCCGACTTGACCATCTCTATATATGGTTCCCCATCATTGTACCAAAGAGAACCCAAGAGAGAGGAAATGGAGAAAATGTAAAATGGAATAATTCAAACAGCAGATTGTCAAATGTGTTAGAAAAGCTTATAACTAAGTAGAGGGCTGGATCTATGACTGCATTCATCTACCTTCCCTCCCTCATGGAATATAACAATCGACAAACTCAAAATACCTGCATTGCACCAAAAAAAAAAAAAAAAGAGGAAATAAAAAAAACTAATCAAGAATAAAAAGTGGAGGGACCCAGAGCCATAAGTAAGAAACATGGCTTATACTTTTGGTGCCATCTGGTTCTACAGTAAGCTAATTTAAAAAGGAAAAAAAAAATCATCTTGCTGTTGAGTGCTAATGTGGACAGAGCCCATTTCACTATTCTGATTCCACTGGAAATGGCTGAGCAATTTGCATTTGAAATATGAGGGCTTAAAACATCGTCTTTAAAAAAAATTACAGTGTGCACCAACTCTGCTATCATCTGCACTCTGAATGTTAACTAAGCACCCAAGAGTACCAAAAGCTGCTACTTTACACTAATATATTTTCTTTCTCACTGGCTACGTCCACTTCAGTCCATGCCTTCCTAAAAAAAAACAGATGAATTCAAGGTTCTTTTGGCAAAACTGCTCTTTTTTTGCTAAAGAAACTTTATGTCTTTGTTTTCCCCTTCCTGCAATCCAGTTACATATGTGCCAGCAACACTTATACAAGATAGAGAGAGAATTCATATTCCAAATCAAAGCCACCTCATCTTATAGATTAATATAAATACCATAGTGTTTTGAATGTTGTCATTAGATTTTAAATATTCACAGATTGACGTAGAAAACTCTAAAATTATTTTATTTTTAATTGAGATTTTATAATTCTCAAAGTGGCAACTTTTTTAAAAATAAATAATGAATGGCAGGTGTTACAGATCAGCTATTTCTTATTTTACTTTCCAGCCCCTTGAAACATTTTTGTTTCTATAAATAATCCCATTCAGACTGGAATTCATACCTACAATTCAACAACATGCTGTAAACCGCAACATTTATGCCAGACTACATGGAAGACTCATAGGGATATTTTCTCTTTACATACATATTACACACATTTAAAATTAACGCTGGTTTTCAAATCAGTCCAAGTAAATGCCTGATCTCGGCTTTTCCCCATTCCTTGCTGACCATGAACAAGACAAGTTTACCAACACGGGTGTGCTCCACACTCTGTCTAAGACACTATAGGAATCTTAAAAGATGAAAACAAAAGCAAAAAGCCACACGCAGGACCTGTAATTTAAAAACTATCAGCTTCAGTTGTGCTGTTCCCAGCCTCTGCCCAGGTTTTCTTGGGTTTCTAGCATCACTAAATGCACCATATTTCAGCATCAGAAGCCAAGTTCAATTGAACTCAGTCAAGAAACTCAGTGGCAAAATCAGGCTTTTTACAAGCAATGTCTTTCTTTCAGCCAATGTGCTCGGTCTGCAAGATTGATGCAGTTTAAGTCTTAATATCAAATCTCTGCCTTTAGATTTCACATGGATATATTTTTAGATTGTCATGGATAAAAAAAAAAAAACAAACAACTTTTTTTTTTTTAAAGTGTAAAACTCCTAGGCAGAAATCAGAAAATAGTATGCTCTGGAACAGCAGTCAGAAGGTATGCTTCATACACTCAGCAGCCTGCACATCGTAGTGATAGACACCACATCCAATATACGCCGCCACAGTGCGCATCACAGCTATGAGACAGAAGCATCCACCTACAGATGTTTAAGCAACTTTTACCCAGCTAGATATGGGGCTTTCTTTAAAGTTATGATCTATCTTGATTGCAATATTGAGACTTGGAGGATGAAAATAATGGTGGCATTTCCCAGTAAATCAGATTACGCTAGTTCTTTTCACCCCTGCACACACATTCCAGCTATAAATTTGACATCCTAAGCCACTTACATTTCTCTTGAAGTCTCCTTGCTTGACTGCTAGACTTAAATTTAACACAATCACTCCCATGTCATCTTCCAAACTGTTGGGATCTTCCAGTTTTAAAACCTGCTCAGTAGTTCTATAAGAAAAAAAAAAAAGAAAGTGCATTTATTGACTCCAGTTAACTCGAGTTCATTATTAAAGGTCAGACTGAGCTGTGCAAATTTCAGCTTCTTGTCTGAAATTACCAATATCGAGTTTAAATGTTAAAACGGGAAATCTGGAGGGTTCCTTCTTAGTTCTGACAAAATACACCCTCTTTTAATAATGCAGCACAGTGTTTATATAGTATTCCTAATACTCACAGCTCTCCAAATGCAGATACATAGTGAATTAAGTTACTAGCTCCACTTCACAGGGAAGAGTGACAGGGAAACTCATCCAAGTGAATTTTCTAACATTAACAGCTGGGATTCGACTTTGGAGATATTTATTCTGCCTTATCTCAGCCTGTGTTTAATCTTCTTCTGTGACTCAGTTCCCTCTCTGAAAACAGGAATGCTGATATTTACCTGGTGGTGCTATCTCATGGACAAATTCATTAGTGTTTTGAGAAATTCAGATACAGCAGCATGAGAGATAGTCCACCCACACAGAGAAAACTCATTTTCTCCGAAAAAATGTCGCACAGCAAAGCAGTGCAAAAGAGGGAACTAAAACTTGAATTCCTGGCTTCCAGCTCCACATTGAGACCAAGCAGCAGCAGACAAAAGGCGCAGGGTTTGCCTCCGCACTAAATCAGGGCCAGATGAGCTGCTGCCGGGATGGATGGCTGCGGGGGGAGGCTGGAAACGGGGTGCTCGCAGCCGGCCAAGCCAACTGTTCCCTAGCCCAATCAGGTACAGAAAAAGGCACCCCTACAGAAGAAGGTCTCAACCTTCTCGCCCCTTTCTTCTTCCATCTCCATAAATTATTCTGGTGTAGCTCTCCCTAAACAATGCTGCATATAGAAACTCTTATTCCTAGACATGAAAAAGAAAGGGATCCTTCTGCTGAACTGGGCTCCATCCAGGCTGGATTTGAATCCAGTCCATAACATTGGATAAACACATGCATGTACAGGATATATCTCAAGCCATTTTTTTTTTTAAATGTACGCCCCACTCATCTATCAGAATAAGTTTTCTTGAACAGACAAACGCCAAGCTAGATTAAAAGTGTTTCCTAAGTTTCCCAATTAAGCTGCATTAACAACCTTTAATTAAATAAATGTATTACCTATTAAGTTCAAGTTCAGTGAGCGATACAAATGCTGAACCCATGAAGTCTGAAGAGGTTAAATCTCTATCATACACCTGGTAGCAAAATAAAATATTTATTGTTTTCACATCATAAGACAGTTTTATCCCAGTGAATAAAAAAAACCAGATATTTTAAATCCTTTCAGTAAAATTTCATTTCTGAAAGATCAAAGCATAGATATAATTCAGGGATAATTTTCCATCCCTCTGCTTTAATTTGTATTTTTAACTAAATATTTAAACAGCATTTTGTAAGTATCTTCTTAATATTATGTAAACAGAGATGTGTGCTGTAATGGATTGTGCCTGTTCCTTTATGCTCTGCACGATAGCATAATGAAACGCTGCACAAAAATCAGGTACTTCTGGCTACAGATGTTTTAGCAATTAGCGCTCGCAACTGGTAGCTTGCAGTTCTGGTAACTGTAACGTTACTCATAATGAGAAAAGGCTTTGCTACTTGTCACGGCTGTATCCCAAGTAATAATTCTGTTCAACCCAGCCAAATTACACTCTTAAAACGTGCTTATGAAACCACGATTGGTTTCACCGAGTTTGCACAAGCACAGTAAGAGCGAGCAGAGTCTAGCTCCTTAGCTTTAAATGTATCCAGTCAAGGAGTTTTATTTCAACTTGGGTTTTTGCAGATGGAAAGTAAAACATGCAAGTAAAATCCGGAAAAGACATATGTGCATTTTAATTTGAAATTGCTGAAACTCTTAAACCAGATCGTGTTTTACATTACACCGCTACAGTGAATAAAAATCCATATGTTTTTAAAGTAGAAAATAATTGCTTAAATAAATATTTACCCATCTTTCAAAAATCTAAGCCCAAGACTTACCTCGATCCAGAGCTTCTGATCAAGGGTCTGTACAGGCAGCACAACAGTTTCATCCCAAACTGGGTTCAGGTTCTTGTAGACTACCTTACTTTTGTATAGAGTTTTCCCATTCACTTTAAACTTCACATATGGGTCACTTGTACCTGTGATAATTAATAAAAAAATAATTGGCACTGTCCCCACATAAATCCACAATTTTAAATTATCTTTTCATAAAACAATTATTTACAATAATAAATGGTAATTATTTATTTTATATTTACATTCACATACATAATCACCTATGTACAAATTTCTAGTTCAGACAGGGAATCTATTGAACAAAATCAGAAACCTGAAAGCAGGCAGCAAAAATTCTTCATAGTTTGCTGGATCTCTACAGTGTTATTCTCTAAGAATATTAATTATTCTTTAGTAACTTAGTTAATATTTTAATTTGGAAAAAGAGCAAACAGAAGCAGGGACGAAGGACGATTTAAAGGCCAACTAACAACACAGACAGCAGAAGAAAGAAAATATAACTATGAATATATAAAAATACCAAAACTCAAAAAGCATCATAACTTGGATAGGAGCTCCAAGGAAACCAGTAACAATAGCTAAAATACCCATCAGGATTTCATCACTGGTGTCTCTTGCCAATTTACTTAAATCCAAATTTGAAGTTTCAGTGAAAAAGCACTGACATTATTCACCAACACAGGGTAAAAAACACATGCAGAATAGAGTCTGTAAAGACAACAAATAGTATTCAGGTAACACGTTTTTTAATCCAAGTGGCACATTTTGCCATGGCAATAATGTCCCATATTTTTATGGAGCAGATGTCCATGAACAGAGTGTGAGACTCGTGCCACTCGGCAGCAATAGAAAGACTTGCAGCTGTCAAAGGAAAAGAGAAGAGGGAATCAACTTTTTATTATTGTTATTAAACCAGTGGCATCTGCACTAACATGAACCACTGTGCAGGGCACCAAAAAAATCCTTCATACACCTTGCTCCTCTTTTAACTAGATGGTTGATTTAGTAAATGCATTCAGACTTCGCAAAAAACAAATCCCACAAGCTGCAAATAAGAGAAAGAATAAAACTGAGGTGTAGCAGCACATACAATTAACTGATCCCAGATGCCGTTCATCTGTCATGTTCAATATTGTCTGTATTATAACTTGTATTTGGAATTAAACTTCCCTCCTAACAGTTTAATTTTATTACAAGAATAAGAGCTAATGCAACGGTCCTGGCTGTCCTCCAGCCTGCAGCGTGGGCTGCCGGCAGGGAAAGATCGACTCCTACACCAGACTTCACATATTCAGAATTAATCTGAGGATGTCCCCTTCAGTTCCCACTGAGAGATACTGGCTGACAAACACATAGCAGCTCAGGATAAGTCAGCGTAAAACCAATACTCAGTTTTGTCAGTAGTTTGGTGAAAATCCATATTTAAACATCCAAAGCTCTGACCAGTGTTACATGAAGACAGACTCAGATTCAAGAAAAAACAGCTATACGTTAGCATCTATTTGGAATTACATAGTAACGTGAATAACCGTGTACCTAGGACACGTGGAATTATTTTTAAGAATTAGAGAAATTTTTTACTCTGTTTTAATTTCAAAAGCAAAAAGTCCTAGAATCCTGGCCGATTCTGCACATAAAGGGCTCCCCATTCACAGAAGGAAAATATCAGTTGGTTTTCAAATACTACCTGCAGCTGATCCTTTTCCTGAGTCATAATTGCCGAAATCAACCCCTTGTGGGGGGAAAAAAAAAAAAAAAAAAAAGAAAATTGCAAACTTCAAAAGAAGGTTTTTTTCCTTCTCCTCTAAGAGAGAATAATAATAAGTGCCTGACCCAAAGTCAGGGAAGTCATAGGGCAGATTCTCATTGTTTTTAGTGGTTTAGGACTAGACCTTTCCCTACAATACGTTTTCAGAACTACAACTATGCTCTTATAGAAAATGTAGAGCTTAAAACCAGCACACTTTCAACAGTGAGCGGGAACATACAGATAAATCGTAGCCCCACCATGTGGGCACAGTAGCCCCCAGAGGATGCAGAAGCTAAGAAATAAGAGCATTGGTTCCTTTAGTGTTTGTTTCTTCCAGCTCCTTTAAAAAGGAAGGGGGGGAACAAAACAAAACTAAAAGAAAAACAACATGTTTTTTATTTATAGGATAAGAAGAAGCAAGCTGCGTTATTAAAGATACTAGTAATAATAAAGTCCACGACCTATTCTGTGCATGAAAGCAACTGGATGAGACCAGGAAAGCAACTGATGAAATGAAAGCACAAAGTGGGTGATGGAGGCAGGTGGTCTACGGTGATAACTCCTCTGCTTTTGGCACAGAAAACCCATGAACGAGGGCAAAACCCAAAAAGAGAAAAAGAGACAGAAAGCAAACAGTCAGCAAGTTCAATGCCTACAAGTAAAAAAAGTCCAAGCTCTTTCTCCAAGGGTGGGAAGAGAGAAGAGTATAACTAAGTAAGCATCTCAGTTGCATTATTGCTCTGAAAGCTTTCCAGGTTGTTATACAGTAAAGGAAAATAAAGGGGGAGGAAGGGATACCCAGCACTGCTCATGTGAGCCAAGCTCTAGCAATTATTCTCGTATATATATAGATACACACACACTAAAAACTAATTTCTTCCTTTATATTTATCTGCATTTTATACACTTACATATAAAAACGTATTTATGTATATTAAATCAAAACATTTATTTCTATAAATCTTTATATAAAAATACATAAAAAACAGTGAGGGGAAAAAAGCTATAATAAAGAGAGGCCTTTAATTAAATAAGATTGCCGCTCTGGGATCAGGCCTTCATGCTTGTCAGCTTCCTCTCAAAATAAACATCTCAAACCGCGGCCTCAGTGGTGTCACTTACTCCAGCAAAGCACACTGGGTAATCCCTCGCTATCTTGACAGCTACATAATGTTCAAACTGTTTCACGGGTGAACGGTGGCACTTGCGCGAAAGAAAATATTAATGCCGGGAATTAATAGAAAAAGGGATGATGGTTTACAAAAGCCAAACAAGGAAAAGGTGTCAAGTTAGTACCGGTGTTAATTGTTAGGGAAAATAATTGTGGAGGGGCACGGGTTTCAGCAGTGCTCGCCTGTCTGGCTGTCAGAGGGGTAACATCTCAACTAGGCAGGCGGGCGAAAGGGGTCGGCAGCACAGGAGCGCAGCTCCTGGATCATACAAATGATGGGCTGACACCTCCATGTCAGCAAACAGATGGACTTTCACCTCTGTGGCGGGAGCTGGTGCACACTGGGGCTTGGTGGTGTTTTATCAAGCGGACATGGATGGTCGAGAGAAATGACGGGGCTGGATATGGAACCATCGCCTCTTTGGGGGCTTTCAAGGTTTCCCCTGGGTTCCTCCTGGCATGTTGATGAAGTTCCTGTACCTCCTTGGTTCAGCATGCTCTGTTTTTCTTTAAGATGCCACAGATTTTGTCCAAGTGAACAAAAAAAGGTTAAAAATGAGACAGGGAATGAGAAAAAAGCCAGGTGTTCAAGCCCCACCTGATGGGATGAGCAGCATACATTGTAAATTAACTGCAATTAAATTCAAGGGTTGAAACTTTCTGAATTCAAGACCAGAAAGATGTCTGCATTGGTTAAAAGTTATTTATTAGAGACAAGCTACAGTCTAGCCAAAAGAGCACAACTTTTTTAAAAGTGATTTCAGAGATGAACCAATCTAAAAAAGTATATATTTTTATAATTTTCATTTAAACATGACAAGCACCCAATTATTTTCTGAAGAAGCCAGGCATTTTAAAAACAAAAAAAGCTGTTCATCAGCCATTTCCTAGCGAAGGCAATCAGATCAACTTTTAAGTACACGCACCCAGGCTCTTCTGCAATGCATGGTCTGAACCTGTTCCTCTCAGTCACGTAACCCGTAACCACAGGTCAACAGGGTAACACAAGGAGACTGATTATTCTTGAAATAATTCAAGAATTTATCCTGAGAAAAACACTTCTTTGGTGGAAAAGGCAAGGTGAGATGGTTTGAAGTTAAATGAAATATTACACAATGACAAGTTCTCACACAGTAAAATATATTGACAAAAAATGTAAAAAGAAAAAAACCAGGACTGTCTGATTCTCAACTTAAATCAAACCCAGTAAGAGTAAAAAGAAAGGATGACGTCTAAAAAAATCATCCCATCAGCTGGACCTGTTTTCCCATTAGACCACGCATCTCAATAGTGATGCTCTCTTCAATTAATTTCTGTAATATTTTACTTCTATTTTCCCTCACTAACACTGAACGGCAACAAGCGCAGACAGACCTGAAATTTGAACAAGCTTCAATGAGCAAAAGTTGCTGGGACACAGCAGCAGGGGAGGGTTCAGTAGCCCAAGAAACTGTAAATGGTGTTTTTAAATGGATACTGCTGCCCTCTAGCAGCTACCAAGAGATGTAACATATCCACTGCTTTTAACACTACTACATACTTGCTTCATAATTAGGGAAAAAAAACAGAAGACATAATATTTCAATGCACATGCTATTTTGGAGACGTGAACTTACAGGATATGTAACACATGAAACAAGTCTTATTACATAAATAAAAAAGTTGCCACCAAGCTATTTTAAAATCCTGAAAAATCAAAGAACAGGGTGAAATATAACCTAGATCAGCTTAAATTTGGGTTGAAAAACTAAATTTTAATCTGAAGAAGGAAATGAAGGATTTATTTCATATGCATGTAAATAATAAATTTCTTCAAATCTTGCTAGAAACTGAATTACTGAGGCTATTTACAACAAGGAGTAAAAGGCACTTTAAAATGGAACACACACTTTTCTTTTTAAGTGGAAACCCACTAAATTCCTGTAGTAAAATAGCTGAGATCAAGGTTTAAAGAGGAAATCAGAAAAAATATTTTGCTGGCAGCACATTCAGGTCATTTTGGAAAGTTTTGTGCCCACCTAGTTTTACATGGCCAGATGGACGGAAAAAATGCTTGAAAACAAGCATCACTAGTAGGTTTCCAAAGGAAACTTATCCAACAAACAAGAACAAAACAAACCACAAAAAAAAACCCAACACAATAAACCAAAAAGACCAAATTAGTGTGAAGAATGCATGCAAACTCACAGTTGATAGGGAAAAAAAAAACCAAGAGAATAAAAGCCAGAACTGAACATTCAGAGAATAAAAGCAGAGGCAGGATGTTCTATGCAAGACACTTCAGAAATACTGTTAAAACAACAGGGAAAAAAAAAAAAAAAAAAAAAAAAAGAGAAAAAAAACCAGACTCTACCAAAACACCAGTAGTCCAACTGAACATCGTATTCCCAGGTGGGCTTCAGGTATGAACGCACAGGAGGGCAACCAGGATAGGGCAGAAGCAACTTTGGCATCATTAGCCAGCACCAAGGACCTCAGGTGTAAGAAATTGTGTCTCTATGTCTTTGACCTGACAAAACTTTCTTGTAGCCGTCCCTGAAAGACTGTGTGAGTTCCTAACAAAGGCAGCTGACCCCAAGAGCCTGCTCTGATGGCTCTGATGATAGAGATCAATCAACTTAAAAAACCCATTATTTAAATTACAGTTGTCTACAAAGAGTCACAGGTATTCTCTGGGTCCTAGGTACTCTCTTCCAGTGCTGGCACTCCTAAACTTCATAATTTACCATTAATTTACCAAAAGTGGCTATGTATATAATGGATTGCTTTTTTAGAACTCCGGTCTGCTTTCCTGAGGTTCCCATCTCTATGCGTTCAATTCTCACGGCCAGTCCAACAGGGAGATTTGTAGGGATCACTGTGTATGGAGGCAAAGTTTCAGCTGCACACGTTGCACATCCAGAAACCGAACTTGGCATGGACAAACGCGTGTAGCACAAGCCCTTGTATGCACAGCTACACAGGATCCAGAAAACATCAAAATAAGTACCCAGCACCATTCAAATTCTCAGCAGTTGTAAATTAGCCATGATTACGCCTTTCAAAAAGAAGTGTGAAAAGTTGCCTAATACATCTCAATAATTAATAAAACTGAAGGACTAATGGTGTAATTGCAGATACCCTGAAAACACAGAAAGTCTAAATTAATCAGTGTGTTTGCAGGGAGTGATTCAGTCTAATTGCTCTGATCATTTGCTTTCCAAACAATGGACTTGCTCTGAGCTGATGAACGCCCAGCATAGCACAAACACATCCCTTCCTCCAGCACCCTGGGATCACCACAGACCCAGGCAGCTCACAGGCCAGACCTGAGAGCTGTGGGCTACTGCGCATTAATAACTGCTTAAAGTTAAAAGGACATGTTATTCTGTCAACTTTCATTTCATTTTGCTCTTGGGAGACTGAGCTTTGGCACAGCTCACACTAATGTGAAGAGCTGCCCATGTGGCAGAGTGGCACAGCCTCTCCGCCAGCTCCAGGAAGCCACTGGGACCCTCTGGCCAATGATGGTGCTGGCAGATGTGAGAGCAGGTGATGTGCTCTATATGGGGAAGGTGTGATGCACCCAGTGAGATGATGACACCTTCTGTACTCCTGCAGCCCTCCCTGCTCCCTTCACACACTCAGCTGTCTATCATGAGAGGAAAGAAATGGGAGCCAACCCAAAATGCAGCAATAAGAAACAACACGGGAAACCTGAGAGAAAGAAATAGAGCGCCAGGCCACAAAGATCCTATAAAAACCTAGAAAACGCAGGGCTACATGGAAAAGTGACACATAAAATTCAGGCTGGAGCAATACAGTTGAGGGAGAAAGAAGAAAAAAAGACGACAGCCACTCACCAGCTGATGTCAAATCTCAGAAAATATATTATCTCTTGTAACCACAGTGTTTAACAGATATAAAAAAAAATACTCAAATTTCGAAAGGATGGGATTCGGAAACAAGAGGAGCTTCTCACCCTTATGGGCACTTAAATCCCAGTTTCTGCTTTTTCTTAAAGCAGTAGAGCTTGGTTTGTCAACTCAAGGAAGGCAACACTTCTTTACAGCTGTAGCACCACATTGCTTCTCAGTGTCATCACAGTCAGAGCATCTCGGGGCCATAAAGGAGTAGGACATTTCAGATTTCATTACATTGACTCAAACGAACATCAGACACCACCCTGCCCTGTAAAAGCACACCAGCAAGTAGAAATGGGCTTTAGCCTCTCTCAGGTCAAAGCACGTGGTGCTGGAAGTTGTGTTTCACAAAAAAGGCTCAGTGAAGGACCACTAAGGATGAAACAAGATGACAATGCTTAGAGCACTGGTGGTTAAGGTTGCTTAATATTTTTTTCTTATGTCAAATAAGATGTTGACTAATTATCTTTTTTTTTTTCCTGTGGAACAGCCAGCGCTCCACAGGTATTTAATAAAAAAAAAAAAAAAAAACAAAGCAAAATAAGTTTCTGCTTTCTTACTTTACTTTACAGCATGAAAACTACATAGATCAAAAACTTCTTGCCATCACCAATATATGTCATGTCATCTAGTAACAATAATACTACAAAAAGTACATAAAAGCCAAACTTTTGGTATTGTATATATGCACCCGCAGATCCATAATCTTCAGCGTTTGGTTCATCAATTGCAAGAACTATAACTGCAGGAGGACCCATGCACCATCGGTTCATGCAGGTGATATGACAGCAGCTCATCAAGTGCACTTTACCATCTGCTTAGGCAGTTTCTAGTGTATGACTGAGTTAGATTGTATTCAAAAAGCATCAGTGAAGCAAATAAATCAGACTCCAAGCAAACATAATGACTAACAGGTTACACCTCTGCCATTCTTCATCACCAGGAAGGGACACACAGCAAATGTGATCTAGAGAGAGATTTTTCAGAACCTCTCTCCTTTCCACAAGAGCCAAGATCCTAACAGATATTGGATGTTTCTGTATGAAGGCTTTTTCTTTCCCTTCCACTTCCCCAAAAAGAAGAAAAAAAAGCATAAGAGAAGGAAACAATGCAATTATGATTTTTTTCTCCTACATTGCTTACACACTTTACAGGAAGTACGTGCATCTGCATCAGACTCCTAGGCTGATGCACCACACCTTCTGTAGAGAGCAGATACAAGGAGAGGAGCTACAGAAAGTCAGGGATTGGAAAGACAATAGACAAACATAAATATGCAAAAGGTGAAGAGAAATATAAGAAAGAGCAGATGTTAAGAATAATATTATGAAGGAGAAAGAAAAGAATAATAAAAATGTGGTAAAGCGAAGTAGGAATTAAATTGCACCAAAGGGAACACAACCTGGAAAGAGCAGTACACAGTGAGTCAAAAAGTCTGGAAAAATACCTGGAGAGTTAGGAAAAAGTAAAGTCACATGTTGGTCTTACAGCCTGCAGTTATCAGCAGAACTGCTGCTCACCTTTACTCAGCCAATTCTAATTAATTCCTACTTATTAACTGCTAAGAACGTAATAAGTAAATCCAGGGAACGCCCTGGGCAGAACGAGGAGTTTCCAGACACCGTTTCGCCTTTGTCACTCACCTTAGATTTATGTTTGTGTACTTACAGACACACAGAGGTACAACCTTCTTACAGGGGGATAAAGAGAGAGGTACAAACTTCTTACGGGGGGGACAAAGAGAGTAGCATCAAAGACTGAGCGCCCGTAGAAGAGCCTTCACTCTGCCTGCTCCAACTTCAAGCTCCTCCCTAGCAGCATCCCGGCCCGGCCGCCAGCAGAGGGCTCCAGCCGCCCAGCCCCGGCTGCCAGCCCGAAAAACAGAGATGCTTCGGCTTCAAGGGACCTTCAACTCCTTCAGTTTTAACCCCTCCCTCTGGATCAGGCTGCTCCAAGCCTCATCCAGCCTGGTCTTGGACCACCTGCAGGGATGGGGCAGCCACAGCTTCCCTGGGCAACCTAGGCCAGGGCCTCACCGCCCTCAGAGGAAAACATTTCTTCCTACTAACTAACCTAAATCTACTCTCAGTTTAAATCTGATTAAAGCTAATGACGCTGCCATACACTCTTCACTCAGTCTGTGTTTTCCGATAACATTTAGTTACTTAATGTATTGCATACGCCACACGGCATTGTACTTCGCTTCTGTCACTGACCAGGCAAGAACTTACCACTAGGTATGACCATGGTTTCGGAATAAAAGGAGGACACTGCTACTCCTACCTACGAACCCCATTTTTTCTGAATATAAAGGAGGACGCTGCTACTCCTACCTACGAACCCCATTTTATCTGAATAAAAGGAGGACATTGCTACTCCTGCCTACGAACCTCATTTTTTTCTGAATATAAAGGAGGACACTGCTACTCCTACCTACGAACCCCACCGCTCCTACCTAGCCAGAGCGTTTTCGCAGTTCCCCACACAAGGCTGACCAGAGGAGGTTTCAAACACCAGCATATATAAAACACAGGACTGGCAACTCAGCATTATCAACCAGAGAGCTCCAGCGCCTCGTTGCACACAGAAAACCATGGAGAAGAGGGTCTGAAATCCTCTCCCAGCTGTGTCAGGCAGCATTGCTTGGTTAGCTCTAGATGTTTGCTGTTTCCAAAATGTAATGAAGATGGCTTGGCCTTCAGCCCAAGCCACAGTCTGATTTTGCTTTGGACGTGTCCTATATTCAGATTATTTGGAGCAGGCTGGTATACCCCAGCACAGTGCCTGTATCTGGTGTTGTGCTGTGCGTAGAAAAGGAAAGTAGTTGCAATCTCCCAGCCCAAAAATTTTCTCACATTAGAGAGATGAGCAAAGCCGACAACTTTCTGCTTTTAAAAACACATTGCAAAAAGCACAGTGGTTGCAGGTCAGGCCGGAGTGCCACGTACATATGCTAAGCAAGCAGTATGACAGCAGAGATCTATAAAGATAAGCATCAGGGCATCAGCAGTATGCTTTTATTTCAAGGAGCCAGTACTGCAACATGATGATAGCTGAACAATAATCATTAAGTCACTATTTTCCCCCCTCCTAGTGTCTGTGCCAAAAAAAAAAAAAGCAGGAATTTTATTGAATGATGCACTACCTCACCTAGTTAGCTTACTAAGTGAGTGGTCATTTGCTACAAAACAAGAGAGACCCAAAAAAAACACTTTATTCCCCCCTGTTTATGTTGTTTCACCATGTCATCCAGTGCTTCACTAACACAAGCATTTGCTTTCTTATTCAAAAAAAAACCACAGCCAAGACCAAACTATGTTTTGTCTTCTTTAGAAATAACGATCTTCTGGAATTTCTCATTTATAGCATCCCTTCCATAGAAGCAGCTGGATGTGTCCTGGCTTG
Organism: Cuculus canorus; assembly: GCF_017976375.1. Lineage (NCBI taxonomy): Eukaryota > Metazoa > Chordata > Aves > Cuculiformes > Cuculidae > Cuculus > Cuculus canorus. The sequence goes on along the minus strand of NC_071412.1, from coordinate 10,556,774 downwards.
TGCAGTTCGCTAGTAAACATGATGAACTGCTACACTGTTAGGAAATACACGCTTCTGTTTAAAGATCTTAATCTAAGTATTCACTTACTCCTTCCAAAAGCTGGGAGCTGGGACAAAAAAGGAGCATATGCTTGGCCAAGAGTTACTGTTTGGTGAAGATATGAAAAAACAGTGTGGAAGAAGTTAACTGAGAGAATAGGGAAATTCCAACAACAAGTGCACCATATGAGAAATATTCTAAATCCATACAGGTCCCTCCAGATGCAAACCTTCACAGGTCTTCAAGCTGCGCAAGCTCATTTTCTTTAAAACCATATGAGTAAACCCTATTGCTTCATCCAAAAGAGAAATTGCTCATAAAATTTGCAATGCAAAAGCATTAGAAATATTTCCACATGCAGAAAAAAAATACAAAAAAAAAAAATAAATCTAAAATGCATAAAGACTGAATACATCGAAGAGCTCTCTGACAGGTTCAAAACAAAGGTATTGAAGCAGCTGCTGCTGTAGAGCCCTACAAGCTTCCACAGAACCTCCAGCAGGACAGCTCTTCCCTCTGCAGCAACAGGAGAAGGTACCAACTGGCTGCTTTTAAGTACTTTTATTCCATGTTGCAACAGCCTGAAGAAGAGCCAAGCTAGCAGCAGGCGCTTTCACACAAATAGAATTTCTCAAAATTAAACACTCTGCAGTTCCTGAATAGGTGTAGGTGCTAAGTCCACCCAAGATAGGCTGCGCAGCTGCACAGTCAGAGGAGGAGCAGTGAGCAGCTCCCTCCCCTGTGTACCTAAGGTGGACAAACCCAATCATTGAGTGCTCTGACCCGCGCAAGGGACACAAGTCAGTGACTTGCTGCATCAGAGATAAGAAGCCAACTGCTGCCAAAGTGAAGTCAGTGAAAGGAGAGCCGTGTGAATTTTAAAGAAAATCAGCTGAAAGGTGGGGCTCACCACAGCGATCTCTGATAACCAGGTTCCGGCCTTCCTTCAGGTGGATGGTCAGTAGGTAAGCAAAGGGGCTGGGCAGGTCACTCAAACAATCGTTTGCTTCGTCTAGAGCCTAAGAAGAACAAAGAAATGAGTCACCACTGCACACCTCTTGAAGTGGACAACGAACGAAGCAAGTGTTCTCTGTTTTGCAGAGACAAAGTTCTCATCTTTACTTAAGGCAACCTTTTACTGAAAGGAAAAAAAAAGGTTTTTTTCCCCCACACTTTGTTTTATTATGGAAATAACTATCAGCACCAGCTATTTTCACAAAGAAGGGGATAACACAAGGATTGTTAGACCTGAAAGTGAATAGTAATATTATATTAATCATAAATGCACGCACAAGTTTTCAAAGTCCTACCAGCTTACTGCATCCTTTTGTTTTCTAGCTGTTTCTTATGCATTCATAGAATATCTCAAGTTGAAAGGGACTCATAAGGATCAAGTCCATTCATACTCATCTGACGACCTCATAAGGAGGCACACATTTCACATAGCTACTGAGAGAACAGCGCTTCTTTATACAATTCTAAAAGAAAGAAACACAGTAGTGGGCAATGCTTGTTGTGAGGTTTTGCAGTAGTAAACTCAAGAGGGTATTTGTTCATCAGAGATGCTGCCAGGTTTACACACTTCAGCAGCATCGTCGCCCAACTAGCACACTGAGTGAAAGCAGCCTCTGGACAGCACTGGAGAGGTTATCAGAGGGCACAGGTAGAGAAATTCATCCAGAATAGGCAAATACACTTCACACAAGAGGAGCACATGTCAAAACCACAAATGCATTTTTGCACTTCCCTAAAACTGGGTTTTTGTTATCTATTAAACCCTACAGCCTTGTTAAGGTATTTGCTTTCTTTATTTTAATCCAGTTTGTTCCTGACTGCTAGTTGAGTATTTATGCCAATTCTTTCATTACTTAACAGTGCAACATAGAAATTATAGACTACTTCAAAAAAAACCACAGCATTAAGGCCCATTTAAAACATTAGAAATTGCCTTGTACTACTGGGGTAAAAAAAACCCAAAAAACAAAACAGTAAAAACCAACCAAACAAAATCCCAACAAATGAAAAAAAAACAAAAAACCAAAACACACCAAAGAAATCTTTAATCACCTCCTGTGGTTTTAAATTCATAATAAGTAAAGAACCTGAACTTAAAACAAATTGTTTCCCCCAACTTATCTGATCAAGCTTCTGAATGTTTTAAGATGAAAGGACTTACTATCTGATCATCAAAAATTTGAGATGATATGGAAGAGTCCAGATCTATTTCTCCACATGGGTACTATAAAAAATAAAAAATAAAATTAGACAACCATAATATAGACATCAAGAAAGTATTCCTAATATCAGTCAAGAAAGTAATCACACATACGTATGTATGACCAGTGAAATTCTATAGAACCTTCCCCTCCACCGTTTAGATAAATATTTCCTCTTCCTTTTTTACAGTAACTACACATAGTCCCTTGAGTCTAATCAAGAGTGCCTGCTTCTAACTACTGGAACAAATTCTCCTCCGTCCCAGTAGAGACGTGTGCTTTCAGTGCCAAAGGTCCTCACCACAAAGTCTCCTGTTGCCTGAAGGCTATTGCATCCGGTGACTTATCAGTCAGCATTGCAATACTGGCCTGTGTTTCTGAGCAGAATTTCATTTGTTGAATCTCCAGGTGTTCTCGCTAAGATGTAATAAAAAATGCCAAAAGTGGTGGCTGCAGCAGCAATATCCAGGGGTTGGAGAGCAGGCTGCTCTCTCACTTGACTACAAGTTCAAATTAGAAAGAAGCGGTCAAAAGGAAAGAAAAAAAAAAGATGCTGGACATGTACTTCCCCCCACTTTCTGCAGGAACTGGAAGGCCCAAAGGATTTTTCTCTAGGGTCCAACATAGGAGAGGATGTTAAATATTTCTTCATAAATACTGACTAATCCAAAAATGTGAGGCTATGGTGACAGATTGTCTAGACTGTTTGGATGCACAGAAAGGATTCAACTGTCAAGACACCTCTGGCACTATTTCGACTGCTAGAACAGTCTCAGATCATCATTTTAGCTGGAGTACCTACACGCCTGGGCAAGTCCTTTGGTCTAATGCAGGGCAATCAGAGTCCATTCAAATACAAAGATTTATGCTAAGAATAACCTCAGTCTACAGAAATGCACACAAGGTGGAATTCGATCCTCATGTGAAAAGGTTATTATGTGCAGTGTGGTAACATCCAAATCTCTCAGAGGAGAGTTGCATTGTGTGGAGCATTATACAAACATTAAAAAAAAGAATCAGTTCTTGCACCGAAGATCGTAAGTCTCAGATATATTGATACGCTGAAATAAATATAAACATGCTTTTGTGTAATTCTTCTCCTTCTCCTCCCCTCAAATACATACATTGCATATCAGGAAGTACAGTAATCCAGCACTGCAAGTAGAATTTCACTTGCATGACAGACAATTTAACATTATGGTTCCCACAGTAATCGTAACTTGGCCACCTTGCAAAAACACATTAAAAGTAGAAAAATTATCATCATAAAGAGCAGCAGAAGAGTTTTCTCACAACATAGAGCTGAGTTACAGCTGCTAGGGGAACCCTAACTTTGAATTTCCAGACTAGTATGCATAAAATATCACTTATGTGCATTAAACCTAGTATTTCTCACAGTCCCTAGCTTCACAGGAATCTCCTTCAGGCACCATCATTGGCACTGATAATGGTTTCTCTTTACAGCTTGTTTTACATGGCATAAACTGTATTGTATTGTAAGAATCAAAGAACTGTATTGAAATTATAATAACAAAACCCCTGCCCTCTCAGCTAACCTAATGCCTTTAATAATTTTAAAGTCATGATTTGTCTTTATTCTGCCTTTTGTTTACTTGCATTATATTGATAGATTTTGAAGATTATAATTTTAAATAAAAAAGCTTCTTTTTTTTTTTTAATTTTCATTCCCCATAATGTAAAGTGCTCTTATTCTAGGCAGGTAATTGCAATGAGATCAATGAATATACACAAATGTCTCAAGGAAAATATCATCCTGAAATCTTGACTTTTATTTAACTACAGTGGTGATTCTGAACTTTAAAGTGTAAACAAACATGGCCACATTCACCAAGTAGGTCACAGTTCCAAATGTATCTGTGTAAAAACCAATCAAGCGAGTACATATATGAATATGTATATAAAAATCAATCAAATGTTCCTCCTGACGAGCTTTACTGCCTTCACTTCACTTTATTTTTCTGTGGAAGAAGGATTCAAAAGTACAAGGGCACCGAGTGCATCAGCAACAGGACAAGGCTTTGGGCTGCCAGTGGCTCACTGCAAGGTGTTAGTTAGAAGACGAAGAAATGGTGTTAGAGCACTTCAGCAATGACATATGACCACAGACAAAGACCCACCACAAAAAAAGTGGCATTAACAGTGCCCTTTGCAACCTGAATTAATCGGGGAGGAGTTCAATGCATTCACCTGCTTCTTCACCCTTCAAACTTGCCTACCTGGGCCACAACAGAGAACAGATACAGTAAATCTCTTGGCAAATGGAAATACGCCTCCTGTGGCAAGAGCCTTTACTGAAGGTGGCACACTGAGCACTGACAGCTCTGCACTGAAAGTTTAGAAGAGTGTAAAAACCACAGCCCACACTGAGCTCATACATGAGGCTCAGAAAGTATCTCACGAGATAGGATGACCAAAGATAATCAGGAAATGAGTAGGTGGCATGTGACAAGCAATTCAAGGGGGAAAAAAAAGCTCAACCTACATTTAGCTTTCTTTAGTTTGTTTTGTTTCAGGAATCTGCCTTTCTTCCAATTTTCCTCACTGATCAGTGAATGATGTTCATAAAAGAATGATGGGAGCAATGGTCCTGCTTCTCACAGCAACCTCACCCAGTATAAGAAGAGCAGCAACCTCAGTAATACACTGGCCTCTTCTGAAGCACACAGAGTACAAATCTTGTAGCTGTTCAATGAAATGTGAAGAGCCTAGTGTTGAGGGGTTTACTAAATTAAAAAATAAATATTTTTTATAATATTCCTTATCTATTTCTACTTTTCTCTGCTTCACTTTTGTCTATGTATTCTTTATAAAGAAAAAAGAAAATAACCTCTTCCTGCATTTAAAAGTTATAACTGTAGGCAGATTATAGGAAGGAAGGTAGGATATTCACAAAGCAAGATGATTTGGTATAGAAGTAAATATTAAATAATTTCCACACACAAGCATATACACAAACACACAGTTTGTGAGAGATTTAAATGTTGCAGAGAATAAGCCAGACTCTGACTGTGTGTCTGGAGGAAACTCAAAGTTAAGCTGTTCCACCCTTATACAGATAACACTTTCTCCTAAAGCACTTAGTTTGCCCAAAGTCAAAGCAAGATTTAGGATTATCTTTGATGCTGCTGTGATAATTTTTACCTTAGACTTTCTGTTCTACAACAGCAGGAAAGAACTGCTGCTATCATTAAAAACAGCCTGGAAAAACTCCTAAAATAATGGCATGTTCAATCCACTCTACACTGAGTGAACTGCTGCAACTTTTGAGTAAAGTTCAGGCACAGAATGAAAGTGTTATACTATTTCAGCTGTTTTTCTAATGTAGACCTCAATAATGGTATGCTCCAGTAAATTGGAGCCAATGTGTTAACAATTTAGCAACACTAAATTGGAAGCAATGGTCAGTAACCACCAGTCTGATACTCTGCATCAAAACAGAGTAGGAGCTAACTTGATAAGAATACAAAGACCTTCAAGATGCAGAACAAGTAGTTTTATATCAGAAGGGACCATTTTCCCCATAACAGAACTCAGCATCAATTTGAATTTGCAGATAAAAAATGTTAATCTGTGAAATCACCAGTCTCTGAGGACTTTAATCTAAAAGGTTTAATTCCCACTTTTGCATCTCAGATGACTACGAAAAGCAGCTACTGTAACATCTAGATAATGGGTGAAAAATGCCTCAAAACAAAGTTCAAAATCTAACCTTCCCAGCAAAAGCTCAGCAGAAGAGACACTTTCACTAAACATAAATAAGACAAATTTTGCCTAACAGTTTCATGTAGCCACAACTTTCACCTGCTGTCTATACTATAAAGCCATCATGTAACTTCCCAGAATTTCCCCCTGTGCTCAGGCCAGGCAGGAATTACTGTTTCATGTCAGATTTGAAGCATGTTGGACTGAGATTCTCCTGTTCATTGGACAATATGCCAGCTCCAGAAACGGCCAAGGCTAGCAGAAGAAAAGAAGGAAACAGAGGGGGAAAGCAGAGTAAACATTTTGGTATTGCATCTCCTCTAACTGATCAAAATGCAAACTCAAAAGACAGCCCTGAGCATGACGCTACTTGTTCACTGTTCTCCATCTTGCGCTTGTTTTGGTTAACTCCAGGTGCAGGGAGAGTTCACCTCACTTACTCATTGTCCTCCACCTCTTGCCTTCAGCTGGGTCTTGAGTGGGGAGGCGGTAAGATGACTTTGCTATAGAGCAGTCCTGGTAAAATGATATTAACTAAAAAATAACACTACAGCAGACATATCAGTAGCACATTTCAGTGCTCAGAGGGCTGCAACAACTTTTGACTTAAGCAGCATTCCCAGTATCATAACTCTGAAAAGTCTGAAGCATCATAACCTTGCCAAAATATAAGGAACAGGGTTATACTGCAGCTACAGATAGACAGAAAGGATTATCAGAGTTATTTTCCACTAATTTACAAATCATGTAAGGTTTATCCCCCATTCATTCCTTGAAAAAGACTCCCTCCACCATCCCTTTACAACCCAGACAATTCCAGAGAAACACAATGAACCCAAGACAGCCACCGAGCCCGGCTGATGCCCCCACCACCTACCTCTGCCCCATCATCTGATGGAGTAGCACTCAGACGAGCTCTTTGTAGCAGCTCAAAGAGGTCATTGCTGGATTTCCTCTTCCTCTCGGACACTGGGATGCCTGTGACTTGTGTGTCTGAGTGGTTGACTGTCACCTCTGTGTGTGTTGGCTGCTGCGGTGTCCATCGCCAGTCCTCTCCTGCCGGCCTCGCTGAAGTGCTTCTGCTTTTCAGGGACACAACAGACCTGGAGAAGTTCTTGGGTGAGTAGCTTGACAACACCCGAGTACTTGAATAAGTTGTTTCTTCTTCCATAACAGTCTCCACCTCCAGCATGTCCGGTACCGACACACTGAGGCGCCGATCCAAGGAGTGGATCTTCCTCTCCACTATTTTGCTAGACCTCTTCTTTGTCTTCTTCACACTTAGGTTTCGCAGGAAAGGTCTAGTTTTCTGTTTCAGGGATCCCCAGACGGATGGTTTATCCAAGTCCATTGCTCCAAAGGAAATTTCAGCAATGCCTCCTGCACAAAACAGCTTCAGCAATTCCCAGGGTGACTAAAAGGAACGTAGGAAGAAGGCAAGTCAATCATGGAAGTGAACAGCCGCTAAAGATGATTCACGGTGTCTCATCTTGAAACTTTCAGTAATTTTTCTAAACAGTTAAAACAAAGCATGCCACATTAGCAAGTGCTTCCAAATACAATCTGGTGGGTAGGTTTGATTATTTAGGAAGAAAGCAGCCAGAACAAGTATTTCATCCTACACTAAAATGTTATGTCTGCCCACTATTTTATGACTGCTAACAGGACAAGTTATATATTCCTTCCTCTGCCAAGTCCCAATTTGCAAAATTTTGAAATTTATCCAACTTGAAATTATTTCTGTATAAAACTTACTGACGGGAGTTAAATTGTGATAATGCTCGCACAGGAAAGAAGTTGGCAAAGCTGGCACCATAATTCCTGCTGACACTTTTCCAGCCTATTGTCCTGGATTGAGCTAAAACAGAATCAATTGTCCTCTAACTTTTCAGTTAAGCCTTTACAAAGTGACCACATTTTCTGAAGAACATGTTTTTCAGACAATGTCTGCTCCTAGAAGTGATAATCATTGATGCCTATAGTTATTGTCAAGTAACAGGATGAATGATATGCAGCAAGATCATCATTTATACTTATTTCTATAGAAACCAAAGCCATTGCTGAGGACAGTGGAATGCTGTAAGTCAAAGGCTGAAAAAGGGTTGCACCTGCAGGAGAGAACAGACAGAAAAGGTGACCCAAAACTGACCAATGAAGTATTCCATTCTATGTATGTCATACTCAGTGTAATGCTTAGGGATGGCAAGGGTCAAGTTGTCTTCTTCTGTGGCCAGTGTCCTGTCTGTTCTCCTGCTCACACTCCTAATCTGTGCATTCCTGAATCCAGCTCCAACTGCCACCCATTCCAGTCTGGGACTTCCCCAGTGCCTGCCCTGCAGCATCAGTGGTGACTTACAGTCATTAGAAGGAGCATGATTTTTGTTTTATATATATTTTATTATTCTCTTACTAAGAATTATCTTTCCTTTTTTATTCTTATTCATTCATTGAAAGTCTTAATTTGGGGTGTTTTTTGTTTGTGTGTTTTCCAACCCATATGTCTCTCTCCCCGATTCCTTTCTCTGTGGAGGGGGTGGAATTGGCACTGTCCAGGGCAGGAAGCTAAACTGGAACACCTGTGTAGGGGGGGTTGGACCATTTCCTAAGCTACATGGATTCTTGAACAATGCATTAGTGGACAAGCACAACAGAAAAAACAGCTCCACAAAGCAAGTGGCTGAAGCTGAAAAGAACATACAGGACATGAAAAACCCCCAGGTGAGACCAAAACACTCCCTTAAGTTAACCACCACCAGTTAAAGTTGCTGCTGTAGAACTGATTTTCCTTATAAAGAAGGCAATTGAGAGAAAATGAGGACAAAAATGGGCAGATGGATTACTTACAGATTTTGACCACCTACTGGTAGGCTCCTGTCTTTGAGTTAATTCACAGTGAGCATTTATACAGTAGGAAAGAACAAGAATAAGATGGCCAAAACAATTTCACATACTGTATCTGCATCGTACAGGAGTGGTCAAACAGACACCTCTTCTGTGCACAGGAATATCCTTGCAGACAGCGTCTTTTGTGGTTAACAGTTGAGCAACCATCCATCCTTATTCTGTGAAGCAGAGACAGTCAAATTCATCATCAAAACTCACTAAGAAAAAAAGCTGATGAAACATGCCGTTTCCCAAAGACACATACAGAATTCATAGCACATACCTATGTCCGTAGAAATGTATAACATTAAACATCTGACTGCCGCTTCAAAAGCTCATTGAACATTTAATATCCTAATACTTGCATAGTTGACCAAAAACTACTTATCTCACCATTTTCCTGATGACTAGAGAAAATTCCACAAGAGTCAACAGAAATACAACTGTTGGATGAATCCAGATAGAGAAATCACTAACTGCTTTCAACAAACTCTACTCTTGTAATTCATTAATTTTAATGAGGCAATATAGCCAGTTACTTAATTTATTTAATTTATTTAAATGATTTTATAAATAACACCACTGTACTTGCAGAGTGTTCATACCTCTACAACAAGCATTTTATCTATACTACATAACTAAAACTGCACAATCCTCTCCCCATTTATACTGCTATATAAATTATTAATATCAGCATCCATATATTCCACACAAAGAATATTGTAATAAGCTTTAATGGCATTACACGCAGTCCCAAAGCAATAACAAATATTGCCCAAATAAGAAGGTGTGCTAGTATAGGTATATGAGTTTAACACAGTATTGTCACCTCTGTCTCCAGAAGTTGGACTCAATAGCAAAGTGCATATGGACAAACTGAAATTATTTTTCCCCCCACAGCATCACTGAAAAGCAAAAATAATTTTCTGAACCTCACAGAGGGAGATACAAAGCACACAAAGGCAGAGAGGGGCTTTGCTTTTCTCACTGAACTCTGGGTGAAATGCAAGATTACCAGGTTTCTCTTACTTCTGTAAAAGAAATAAATGCCAACCCTAACACATTTGACCAGAGAGGCAGGAGTGCCCATGTTGGAGCAGCATCCTCTGCAGGTTCACCAAAGATGTGGCTGAATTTGCTCTCATCAGCTCATAGCTTTCACTTAGGCTCTTCCCTCTTCAAATAAAAACTTAACAAAGCAGCCGGAGGCTTCCTTGGTAGCGTTACATCACATGCCAATAACATAAATTATTAGGCTAAACACATTTGCACAAAACATTATGAAACACCGCTGTTGGGACTCAATTAAACAACTCATCTACTGCCAATGCTGTCTGCTTTGCTCGCCTACATGCACAGAAGCCTGGTGAAGTAAAGACACTGCAAATAAAGGCTGATCCCAGCTCACAACATCCACTTCCCAAGGCTCTTACTGCTTCCTATTCCCTTCTCCAACCCTCTCATTTTTATGACCCACTGCTATCGTTTTCATTTTGTTTGCTTTGAGAGTTTGTTTCCTAGCAGCAGACTTCTTCCTGTAGGTTTTTCCACTTACTTTTCCCCAGTTGAATGTTTTTTTTCCAGTTATATTCCTTCATTTGCTAAATAGAAATGCCCATTCAGCAAGGATAGTGCAGGGATTATACCGTGTCTCTGAGATGCACTTGCATTTAACCCAGAATGGGCAGAGTCCTCAACCCAGGCAGACTCACAGAAGGGGGGAAAGAAGTGGGGACAAGTTTTGGGTTTAGGTCAAGACAGCAGGGATGGCTCCTGTCACCTAGCAGCTCCCACTCCACCGCCCATGCTTGGGGCAACACAGTGGTGATATTTGCTGCACAGGGAGCACCAAACTGCTGAACTGTGGTCACAGAACCAGCAAGCTGTTTAACTCACCTCTGGATCACCAAGGGCTCCAGCCGTACTCTACCTCTGTCCTTTCACACCCACGCTCCTGCTGGAGCTGTAACTTTTCTTTTATAAATATTGTATTTACAAAAGAGTTCATCGAAATGATGGTTATGAGACGCAAATAAATATAAAAACTGTTCTAATCTAAGAAATGAGTAAATAGAGTCTGAAAGGCAAATGCACTCTTGACATCGGCCATCCACAGAATGCCACTGTTTTTCACACCCTCAGTTCAGACACTGAAAACACACATCACCACCATGAGCAGGAATCTGATCCCCAGAGGGGTCACTGGAACTCCAGGGACAGGGATCTCACACACACACCAGTACAGTGCTGGAGTCAGGGGTGCCAGACTTCCTGCAGTCCCCTCATGTCAAACCAGTAGGTATCCACATGCACAAACCTCACTCCTAACCAAGGCACAAGCTCCTCATAAAACGAGTCTGTTCTTTCTTCCTACACGTTTTTTTTTCTGCTTTTCATCTTCGTGCTAAGCAACATCAACAGAAACACATAATTTTAAAACAGAAATTCTCCACTGCTTGTAAAACATGTGTTCTCAGTACCAACATGTTGTTCACGTACTCTTTATCCTCCACAGGCCAGAAGTTCTTCCTCTTCCTTCCAGAGCCTCAGAAGTTTGGGGCCAACCGTATCACCAAGTACTCCTTAAGCAACCACAGGGGAAAAGTGTGCTTTGCCAAATTCTTGGTCTAAGCTTGGCAGCTTTATTCTTTCCTTGCATTGATGGCACATTGTAGCAAAAAGCTGCAAACAGTAATTATTCCAAGAGAAACATTTCCTGTTAGCAATTTTAACTTGGTTGTTTTTAATTTAATTGAATGGCTCTGTTCCTATGTAATAAGAAATATCTTTTTAGCCTGCCTCCTTCAGCCTGGTATTTAATATGCTGTTAACACTCAAATGCTCAGAAGAATCCACATAATCTCTTCCTTCAGAGAGATCACTTTTGGTTGCACCTGCTGTATTTATTACTATATCTTTTTCTTTTGCTGTGTTTCCTCCTCTTTTGGAGGGCAATAGGAGCTTGACGGAAAGGATCAGTGACAAACAAGTTGGCCACAGCTCATCATCTGACCGATATGATAAATATTTCCAGAATTTCATCCCCCCCTTAAGTGTCTTCTAATTATGATCCTTGGGACTATTTTTTTTAATGTGTTTTGGTTTCTGTCACGGTAACACTCTCTACTAACTTCCTTAAATTGTTATAATATTTAGAGCTAAATATTTTTTTAGATGTTCTAACAGGTGGCTATAAAAGATATTTCAAATGCCACTGAAAGCCTAGAGAAATCATTCTGCAATTCTACTTCACTTACTGTCTTGTCAGGAAGCCAGAAAAGCCACAAGTGAGAAATACAGCGAGACATTCTGAAAACATTATAAAAGTGCACAGTACACATAAACAGGGAAATAAACCAGAATCGATTTATATCTTGGAAATTATGGAATACATTGTCTTTCCACACTAATTAATTCTTCCCTGCACACCCAGAAATGCACAATACTCACTGAAACACCCCTGAAACACTCCCTGCTAACGTTTTTAAGCGGTGCCCTCCAAGCCAGCAAGAACATAAAACCACAACCGAGCATGAGAACATCACTATTACGTCTTTAATAAATCTTGTAATCACAGTGCTCAATTTGCTTATCCAATTAAAGTGACAACATTGGGTCAGTTTGCATGCCATCCATCTTCATAACCTGTGATTCAGTCAGTATGTTCTCAGTGACAACTAAAGGCTAGCCAACACTTAAACCCATCACAGCTGAAGAGATTAACATGCATTAGAGGCTGTTAGGAAGATGCTCCTCACTTGCATACGTCTTAACACAGGTTCAAACTGGAAGGAACTAACGAAACTCCCTCATCATAAACGCTCTATTGATTCTAGCTGTTCTGGCATAGAACATTCACCCCAACCTCTGCCTGCCTGGCGGAGGTCTACTGGCTTAAAACCTAATGCATGAGACACTGCACAAGTTACAAGCAAAGCTAATTATACTTCTGCTATGCAGCATCATATCTAGCTATTGAAAGTTGTTATAAGAGTATAACCACTTTAGAGTTATAATTTCTGAATTCCATGCACTGAGAAACTTTAATAAGCAGATAAGGCAACAGGGAATAAAGGGACTTAGACTTCCTTTTCATACTTTTCTGCCAACTTCTTTGCTATAAACCCCACCTTGGTTTAATTTATAAGAACTATAAATTAAACTATTCTTCCCTGGGATAATAAGGAAAATACCAGAAAAATAACTCTCAGATAGCTAAACAACAGTATGCACTGGGTGGTTATTTCTACAACAGATCATACTCAGTACCCCACATTTTTCCCATCACAGCCTAGTGAAATGTAAATTATTACTACAAGTGGAATTACTTCAGACAAAGAAATCTATACTTCCTTTTTTGCAATAGCTTATTTCAGTACCTTATCTGGAAATGCAGTAGCTTTATGATAAGCATCAACAGCCACAGAGCTAAGAAAATATGAACCAAATAAAGTAACTCTTTATTCAGAGTTACCTGTTCCTCCTGTAGCATTCCAAACCCAGCACCAGTGACATTCATACACGATATTTAACATATTTAAAAGAAAAGGGAATACTTTACCAGGTGCAGGATGTTCCTTGGATTACCAACACCTTCTAGTGCTTCACTCTTGCCAAAAATCAGGCCAAACCCCAAAGGCTGACCTAGGTGGACCTGAGGCTGTTCCTCTCTGGGCACAATCACCCAGCTAACAGGAGACACCGAATTAGAGACATACATCACAACACTGAGAAAGTGAGACAGCCTTTTCTTCCTGCAGCTGCGTCTTACATGGTATGGTAAATACCTGAGCTTAAATTTTATAAGGTGCCAGAAAAAGCCTAATCTCAGTCTGATTCTGCATGGGCTAATTACCCTGGGGAAATCAGTGTTAGAATTATTTTTAGTACTAAGAAGCATCAAAGGCAGCACAGTGCTGAAGTGTAGCTAACATCTTCATTGCATAGGTGACTTGCTGCAAAAGCAGGGTCATGTCTTGGCCATCTTCTTTACCTTGCCACTGCATTTGCGCTTAAGCTTCCCTGCAGGGCATCAAATGCCAGTCTGTTGATACAGATCCAGCTCTTCTACTCTTATAGTTCCATTTGGAAAGCATACTAGGATGCTGAACTTGAATATAAAATAAAACCTTCACCTGTTGCTGTCAAACAAATTAATACAAGTATTTCAGAAAAGACAATTTTACACGCTTCAATGCCTGAATGAAAATTAGATGACCCAAAAAACCCAGCTTTATTTTATTGATACAAGCTGAAAGAAAACCATAGTCCTAGCAGAAGATCATAAATACTATCTAGAGTAAATACAAAACTTAAGAAAAGTATGTTTGTTATATAAAGATAACACAGGCAGCTTAACAAAGACCCTTTTTCTATTAATTTTTTTTTTTAAGTTTTGGGTTCGTTGTTTTGGTGGATGAGGTTTAGAGATCCCTGGGGTTTTAGGCTCTGGACTTTTAGATCCCATGCTTGGCTTTTCATTTTTTTAATTGGCTCAAACGTGATGAGCTCCATCATCAACAAACACATGAAAGGAGCATACATCTTCCTCCATTTCTCACACAAGAGGAACAGGGATGCTCTAGCTCTTTAGACACTCTTTTGCACAGTCTGGAGAGCTCTCTTCTCAAAATTTATGAGCAGACAGTAAGTATGAGAAGCCACAGAACAACCGGCTGCTACAAGCATCTTAAAATAGCATCTGATAGTGAAAGTTACTGAAACAAACCCTGCACCTGCCTCCAGCTTATAGAAGTATTACTTCCATTTTGTTTCTGCCTACTCTAAAACAGAAGAAAAATGATGATTATGTATAGGGAAAAAGAAGGAGGAAGTGTTTGGGTGTAATTTTGCAAAAAACATTTCACAAGTTCCTTCCACTCTTTCTGCTTCCTTCAAAACACAGCAGCTTGTAATCGTACCTGTGCAAGCCAGCAGGTCCCTTCAATCTTTTCAATTCATGAGACGGTGCTGAGCTGGTACAATCAAATATGAACTCTACAGTGCATGAAGATCTGCTTTCCGCAGCCCTGTAACCACAGGGGACAATGTGCATGTCAAAGCAGACTCCAAGAAAATCCTGGAGTGATAGATTCTGCCCTTAGAAGGCACCGTGCCACCAATGAAGACATTTCTTTATTGTTGGCAACATATGTTTTATAATTTGCCTCATTGTTCCCAATCACATGGGATGATCCCCAGGAAACAGCACCTAGAGTAGGGCACCTCTCGGAGCAGAGGAAAAATGAAAACAAGGGGAAGAAATGTAGGTACAAGCAGAGTAAGCATGAGATAAGGAGAGCCCCCAAAAAAAGAGTAGAAAAAAAGGGGAGGTTTGTCACAGCTCACAGGAGGAACACCACAAGAACAAGAGACTGCTGGGAGCCACATGTTGAAAAGATACCGTGCCCATCCAGAGGATGGGCAAGCCTCCCTGCAGAAAACCACTGCGTTTTGATACCTAGTGTTGTGCATTGCCACTGAGAAAGCTGAAAGGGAGACTGGAAAATTCACATACAAATAAAGCCTTTGGGAAGCTTTTGGTGAAGCCAAGAGGGAATCCAGTCCTGAAGTCTCCTTCCTCCTCACTCTCTCCTTTCAAGCCCTCATTCATCTCTCTCATAACAAAAGGCATATTTTTATAAACAAGAGGTGCACAGAAATAGATCATCCCTTTTCATAACTCTCAGGGAAAACAAACCTAGGAAGGAAATGGGAGACTCGTTTCCACTGGAGGCCAAATCAGACAGCGCCTTTTACAAGCACTAGTCACATACTCAAATAAAAGAAGTTTGTGTCTATATGCAAATTACTTGTGCATGTGTCAGCATTGCTCCCTAAATAACTACTATTACCGTCACACTATTTATCAAAACCCAGTGACTATAGACGAAAGAGCTATTAAAAGATGTTTCTTTATTTAACCACAAATTACTGAACTGACATAAACAGAATACCTCTTATCCATAGAAATGGTCTGATGCTAACTCGGATTGAACAGGATAAAAGATCACACTAAGCAGGATGTTAGTTTACCCTCTTTTCTTCCTTACTGCAGCGTGTTCCTCTTCCCAAGGGCAATGTGGCGTGTGCCAGGGCCAGAGCTCACACTGCAAATCAGGTACACAGGAGAATTAAGATTACTTTGAATCTGTATGGACCTGTGAGATTAAACGTCCTTTCCCATTTGACATGTCCACACAGTTGGGGTATATCTATAAATAAAATGATCTCATGTTTTTACAGCCTTTTCATTCACAAAGGCGGGAGACTGAATGCAACTACACCTAAAGAAAATGGAGCATTTATCGGAGCTTGTCACTGAATGAGGGAATCACACCAGTAACAATCCTCATTTTCTGCAAGAACCACAAGCATCCTTACAGAAAATCACTGCATCTCGGTATCTAGTTGTGCATTATCACTCAGAAAGCCAAAAGGGAGACTGGAAAATCCATGTACAAATATAGCCCTTGGAAGCTCTTGGTGAAGCTAAATGTCAGATGGTTGCAGTGCCAGCATCTGCACTATCACACAATTTTCAGTACAACTAATTTGTACCTAGTTAACATCATAGAGACTATGGACAGACACCACAATCATAAGTGAAATGGAAACCCTGGGATAAGCACAATGGAGTTTAAATGAAGAATAAACCAAATATTTAGCATTCAAAGCAGTCATCAGATTCTCAGCCTCAGAAGGCACTTATTCATAGCCACAATGAGTCGTCCAGGTTATAACCAGTGAACAAGTGTTATGTGGGGGGGAGACAAAAACCCCTCCTTGTATACCTCCTTGGTATGTTTTTCTAGGGCAGTAACGCAGAATGACACACACTATTTCTTAGATCTCCAAGAAATCAGCTATGAGTATACAAAACTATTGCATGTGTATGCCCATGTTACATGCATGATAACTTAAGCACAAAGTTTCCAACCCCCCCTTTAATTTTTTTTTCAAAATACATGAACATTTCAGTGGGCCTCATGGATCCTCAGCTACTCCAAAGTTCAATTACAAAGAATCCCAAGACAAGAAACTTGGAAAAAAAAAAAACTGAAGCCGGATCAGATAATTAATAGGGAACAAATCCTGAAAATAAAGATCTTTGAAAGGCACATTTTTTTATTGGCTAAATGCTGCACAAAGGCAATTTTAAGAGAAATTTCAATGATCAGCAACAAGCTATCCTTTTAAATAAGAAAATAAGCCAGTAAGAATAAGCCATAAGTTAGATAGCAGAGATGAATATTCAAAGTAACCAGTTCAGAATTTTACCTGTAGAAGTCTGAAGAACTTGAACTCTATAGCAAAAGCCTGGGTTTGTTAATTTTGGTCCATTCCTGGAAGTGATCTAATTGGAAAAGCTCCTCAAAAGAGAAATATTGGCATTACTGAGTTAGGATGACACCTCTTCTACAACCACTTGATGAAGTAATTGAGAATTCACTTTCACCTCTTCAAATACATTTGATTTGCATGACAAACCTGTTCTGTAGCTTTCATTCTGCACCTTTTTACCCTCACTGCAATTAGACAGCTTTTACGTAGGAATTAGGCTTCTTGGCATTATATTGGTGTTCTGGTCAATTGATCTGATGTCATGGACAATTTTCTTTAGTGTTTTCTAACCCAGAATTTTGCAAAATATCCTGTCCTGTCTGGGCCCCAGTAAGGGCTTCTTTGATATTACCCTGTTCTTAACTGCATTCTCTCTCAGTGAACATCAGAGACTGTGTCTTGGAGACACACACCATTGATGTCACCCGGCATGGCCATCAACACCTGGCTCAGAATCAGTTCCTGGAGCTGCTGTCCCAACGTCAGGGGTAACACGGGTACCACACAGCAGCGGCTGCTCCCAATGCCTGCCTCGCTTTAGCGTTACGTATTATTCATCCACAGTGCATTTTGGGAGGAGAGGAAAAACGAAACACCCCACGCTTTGAGGAACGCTATTATAGCCCAGTGATTCACGTCAGATCTAGCATGCATCTTTAAAAGCATTATTCATTTCCACTGTATACCATCAAATGACAAGGTGACTATTTTATCTGCTGGCATGAGACACCCAAACCTCAACAAAAATTATTTTAGTATTTTAGATAGAATTCAAGAGGTTTCCATTTAGATTCAGAGTTAGCTGAATTTCATTCCATTTTCACAATTTCTAGGTCCGAAGAGAGAGCTTCTGGCATGCTACATCCAACTGGCGGACCCATGAAGACATTAACTTCTATCTAGATCAAACCTCTCGCATTGTGAAAAACTGCAGACGCGTTACACAGTCCTTAAAAACGCTTTAGTCCTGATTCATCCAGGGTAAATTTACCGTGGGCAGGGTGGAGTAAAGTTTTCTAAATTTTAAATACCTTCCCTTAAGCATACAACTCCTTAATGACACTGCACAACCGCTCTGGCTGCTCATCTGGGGTAACTGGCTGTTACCACAGCGGGGTTGGGCTTTGTTTTATTCTTTTATTCTCCTTTCACGCATTCATAGCTGCAGGCAGGATAGTTTAGAAGAGAAGCAACTGACCACCACGCCTGTCGTTATGTCCCATTCACATATTCTCAAACTAAATTTTGAGTTCTTAATTATGGGCTTAGTGGTTATAAATTAACAAATAAAAAGCAGAGTTTATTAATCATAGATGTTTCCTTCCGGCAAACACTAACTAAAAGGCAGTTTCATTCAGCTATCATAATTACACAATCCCAAGTATTTGTTCAGGAATTAAAACCACTTAGAGTTCAAAACCAAAACTGTTGCAACAGGTGTCAATAAAAACCTTTCAAGGTGTAATAAAGTTTCTTTATGGATTTAAGGGCTACCCGTATTCCAAATACCTCTGTCTAGCGAGTATCACTAATTTGAGAAGTGCCCTGAAACACAAACTGCCCACTGCCAGCTGAACAGATGAGGAGTTTTTCTGGTTGAAACTTTTGCACTTAAGTAGAAAAATGCTTCATTTTCCTCAGCTTTCATTTGCTTAGTATTAAAGCCTGGACAGATTTTTTGCTTAATGTTTCTATTAGGCATCTGTTGGGTAGATGTTAGGAATTGGAAACCTTACGGAACTGGAGGAAATAGGCTGCATTTCAAAAGCCAAATGTCTTCCCCTAGCAGCGTGTAATAAGCTTCGACTTCTAAATTTCAGTTTTAAAGTTAAATATAATAAGTAAACATACATTACATTTAATAAATAAATAAGATCACGCCCCAACAACACTATCACAATTACTTCTATCTGAATTTGGGTAGGGAGTGTACATTCTAAGATAACTACAATGAATCCCAATTAGCAGGGTTTCTACAAAATCCGGTAGAATATATAACTGGAATTAAATGTTTATATTCAAAAAGAAAAACAAGACAAAACAAAAATCTTCAGTTAATTGTTTCCAAGAACAAGAAACCAGGAACAAAGTCTGCTATTGAATGAGAATTAGTATTTGCCATTTGGTTCTGCAGATGTTTCCCATGAAGGAAGACAGAAAAAAAACATTCCACTTGAAATCCACGGAAGCAAGCAACAAGGAACTGAGTTATGTTACTTAATTTATTGAGGTTTTTTTTTTTTTAAATCGTCTAAACAATTAAGTTCAATATTACTTTATTTTAAGGGGAGCTTGTACGCAATAAAACTTCGAAGAACTCCGTAATCCCTTACTCCTTAAACTCAAACAAGCCAGGCTTTTAAAAACAGTTTACAGCCACAATAACGTGAGCTATGAGTCTGCCCCATCCTCGCTAACAGCTCCAGATCACTGCCACCTCCACATCAACACCAATAAAGACAAATACCTGCTCAAATAAGTTAATATGGCCATCTAATTTTCATTGATCTCCATTAAGATTTTATCAAACAACATAGATTATATACCCTGTCATAGCCAAAACTTCCTTCTAGAGTAAGTCTTAACTATTTAGGAGCAAAGAGGTATGAAAGTACACACTCAAAGACAACAGACCTGCTTCAGTGTCTCAATTTATGGTGTTACACGGAACTGGAAATCTTTTTTCCAAACTAGCTCTTATCTCTGATCTGAAAACAAAACTATGCATCCTAAGAACTTCCAAACCAGTGAGGTCTGCGTAAACCTAAAGTTTCCAGTAAAAATAAAATTTACTTCGCAGACTACAAACGTAGTTCTTGAAAGTGGGCAATAGGAAGAATTGTCAAAGGTACAAGTACTTCCCAGAAAGGAAGGATATGAGTAACATATCCCGGTTTTCCCCCACTCCAAAAGGCCAACAAAACAAATATCTCAAAATCTACGTTACTATTTTGCTTGTGTTTTAGCAAGTTGTTTTTGTGGGAAAGTGAAAACAAGCTAGCAAAGGAGCATCTGTGTAAATACATATGAAACAGACACGCACCACGGCAGGCAGAAAAGTCACCCTACGGGTCATATATGTTCAGGTCTCATCATAAACTAACCAAAAAAACAGGAGCAAGCTAACTAGTTTTAATTAGGACCATCAGAAAGCATTGCCAGGATGCTCTCCTGTGAGACAAAGTGGCCACACTACACATCCTACCTAAAAATGTGAGCGTCCGCTCTGGCAGAAGGGGAGGCTGGACACCCACGTGACCAAATGGGAATGTTTTAGATGTAATTCCACAAGCAGCCTTCAAGACTCCCAGCTCAAGGGCCCGTTTTCCTATGACACGCAGCAGCTGAAGTTATTGGGAAAGGACAGACACACACAATGTGTTCCCCCTAATGCAGGGTTTAACAGGAGTGGGTATAAGCACCATAAACATATGTTAAACAAATACCTAAAGGTCAGCAGATTTCCTATATGAGGATAACAAAAAAAATAAGCCTCCTTAAAAAAAAAAAAAAAGGCAGTACATATTCAAGCAAATAAAAGTCAAAATTGAAATCACAACATCCTCCAGATTTTCACACAATAATCAAATTATTTCACAAGTGATAAAACAATGAAGCTTTGCAGTAGTCCTGTAGCCTTGCAAAATGTCAAATCAATTTGAGTTCTTAACAGATGGTTACAAACAGCTAGTTAATCAAAACTTTATGAAACGCAGCATTGAGGCACACTATTTACTGCAAGTTTTCCCCCCATGTGTGAAAAATTAAGTGGTATCTAACATTCACCTTCTTAGAACTGCTGTGGACAAAGTGGCAGCGATCTGAGAAAAACCCATCCAAATCTGCATCATATAGAGCACATAAATGGATTGTGTCCCTCCCAATATCAACTTAACCCAATAAGCTGCCGCTAACTTTGACCAAAAGCATATGCTCAGGAAAAGAATATAAGGTCAGGAAATTATATAGTGATTCTGCCTGCAAAATAATCTCCTGGTTTCCTGTGATTTAGGGGCTGCTTCAGCTAGAAATTTTATCTGCATCTTTGTGATTAACACTCCTAACAGACTTTTTCTCTATTAATTTGCCTAGCAACTTTTAAAATTCATTTATATCTTAAGCAACAGGAAGTCTCAGCGGTAATGAGTTCCACAGATACATCATGCCTGTGTGAATCAGTATCATCTATCACTGAAAAGCACCTCAGGAAAAAAAAAGAAATCATTGAGTTTGATCATTTATTCTAACCTCTTTAAAATCTCGAGTTATGTTAAATTATGAGCAATTGTTCTCCAGTTACTCTATAAGTCTATATCCTTCAGATTTTGCCCACTTCTGCATTATCCTCTCTAATGATGTCTCTTAATTTAAAAGAGCAGATCATTCAGGGAACCTGGTTAATGTTGTACCATCCAAACATCTTTACTGGCACACACACAAGAGACATACAAAATCTTATTTCCTCCCACTCCCTTCCCCTCCCCAAGATAATTTATTTGCCTGAATATATAACGCAGTGCAAGACAATCAAAATCCCAAACCTTTGTACAAAACCTACAAAAAATGTTGTAGGAGTGTTTCAAGGAAAATTAATTGACATCTTATTTTCAACAGTCCTAACACTAGACGTAACCAAACAAACTTTAAGTTGAAAGAATAAGGGGTTTTAAATTTACCTCTGATCGGTTGTGCACCTTTTTACAAAAGATTGCATTTCTTGATAAACCGGAGAACTGGCAATTCCTAGATACTTTTAAAAAAATATATTCTCCTTTAGATCAATGCAGAGCAGCTGCATGATGAGTCAGTGCAAATGAAGTTATACATGTGCAGGTTTTTACCTGTGCTGCAATGGAATGCCAAAAGCTGAGCCCGCTTTCAGAGACAGCATCCTCAGGTCAGGGCAGAGACTGCACATCCATGGTGCCCTATTAGTCACACTATACCCAAAATCCAGGGGAGATGGAGCACATCTAACAGAAACAAAGCCTCCATTATCAAGGCATCCTTACTACTGACCCTTAAACGGGGCGAAACCTGCCTGCCCACACAGCAATCACCCCACTCTGTGGCAATACTGATAAACCTGTAGTTACACCCAAATGAATTTCTTCAAGTGAGAAATGGCCAAGTATATAATAAAGTGATCAATCAGTTGATCAAACATGAGGAGCTTGGCCCACTTTCTCTTGTTCTCAGTCTTTGTTAGGACCCTCACACAGAAGGCAACGGGGAGTTAATCCTTACACAGAACAGAGAAAGAAAGCCTTGCTATAGAGACACACAAATCAACCAGACAAATATTCCCTTTGCTTCTATGATTTGATTTTATAGCACCGGCAGCTTAGAAAATAGCGGTGCGCTGAGGTATAGCTGTTATGCTGATAATTTGAAATCAGAGTGTGAGGCACCCATGCTTCTGACAGACTCATGATTCTGCAAAGGCTGATTTAGTCTTGAGAAACAGCCCCCTGGGACCCAGGGAACATTTAACTGCTTCACTCTGGTAGGAATAAACTGAGGAAAAATATTCCTTTTGCTTACAAACAAGCTTCTATGCAAATGTATTATGTAATAATTGCAACTGGAAGTAAAATCAGAATGTGGTAGGGGTGCCAACATAAATCCTCCAAATCTGAGGAAATTGGGACCTATTTTCCACTGGAGGATGGAAACGGCATGAAGGAAATGCAGAGCATATTTAGCATGCTTTGAGGTAAAGCCTTTCTCTCTCTCCCACACCAGTGGGCTGCTGCCCAAGCAGAGGAACCCCAGCCAGCATGGAGACGACGAGAGACTGTGTCTCCGTACCCTGGGAGACGGAAATTCAAAGCTCCACACTATAATTAGTTCATGGTATAGGAGGGAGTGGCCAAAACAAATAACACCTGAGATTCATGCAACAAAACGACAGCGCAAGTTGTTCCATGTGCGCTGCACGAATTTCACAGCTGCTGGTGGAAGCCTCCTGGCAACCTGCAGTTATCAATGAGCTCTAGAGAGGAAAAGGAGAAAACAGCACAATATAGACCAAAGGAGCAGAAGACACTCGGTACTGCCTGGAAATCTCAGTGGGAGGAAGTGAGAGGCTTCTGGGATGAAGTT
Organism: Cuculus canorus; assembly: GCF_017976375.1. Lineage (NCBI taxonomy): Eukaryota > Metazoa > Chordata > Aves > Cuculiformes > Cuculidae > Cuculus > Cuculus canorus. The sequence continues at coordinate 10,533,464 of NC_071412.1, read as the reverse complement.
TATCCTCTGTCCTGAGCCAACCCTGGCCACACACACAGCCTGACCCCAGCTTCATCACACGCAGCCCCAAATCCCAGTGAACTTCAACATCAAAAGCACAACCACTATTGTCCTCAGAAGCATTTCTTGCCTGAGCAAGTACATTTTAAATAATTATCTGTTCAAGTAAGAGGAATTTAATCAGTGCAGTTAGAAAGAAACTGCTTATATTACTAAATGCAAAAGACACTGGGAAAAAAAAAAAAACTTGCAGTGAAGTTGAACCAGTTATGGGACTAATTACCTTGAACGACACGATAAGCAACACTTCTAACCCTCTGTTATGATCATATGCACTGGCCAGAATGGGGATGATTACAGGAACCCACCTGTGGTTTAGACACTCACCTTCCACCAACTGTCAATGACAGGAGTGCCCCTCCTTGGGCCCTTGTTTCTTAATTGGCACCTTAAATACACACATTTACAACCTATTCTATAGCTTCTTTAATATAATAAAAGTTAAACACTTATTAACAGCACAAAATTTACCATCTCTATGAAAAAAAGATAAAAAGCACCAAAAAGAAGTTTAAGAAACAAAATAAAAAAATCCTTTCTGCACTATTTTAATTGTTCTTCTAACAAGCACTGCAAAATTAAACTACACATACTGAATCCATCTTCAGACTACATGTATGAAAGCCTATTTGCTTTAGAATAAGCTGTTTTACAATAGCACTGAACAGCAGCAAGAAGTCAAATAAATAAAATTATTACTGAAATGCACCCATTCACTCTGACAGCTAAATCTACCCACTCAACACCAGCATGTTCTAAGAATAAACCAAAATCACTGCAAAATACATGACATTCTACAACTTGATAACAGAAAATTAATACAAAATACAAAATTACCCAGGTGAGAATTTCTATTTTCTTAGTGTCGTGTAGTAGTAATTCAGCTTCCAATATGCTTTGAGCAACTGACTGTCATAAAACAAAGGGCATCAACCGGTTTCTTGCCAGTTGCCATAGTTGTGCTATGATAACATCACTGAAAAATTACACGATTTCTCATTACAGGTACATGAACAGATTTATTTTCAAAGAATGTATGTTACATCATAAACGTCTCTTCAAGGTATCCTTAAAGCAACTTAACTACAATGATGGACTTGAGTGAATGCTTTTCTTTGCTGTACATTTGGTTGGTTTTATTTTAGGAGTTGCGCTATTATTATTAAGGAGCTTAGTCCTTTAACTACAGTCAATAAGTCAGTTTTCAGTAAGCAAGTACACACAGAGATGAATCAGTTCAGCAAAAACTGGCTGGGAAAGGAAAAGATTTCTCCAGCCTAGTTTTCTTACATTAACACCACCAAACAGATTCACATAAGGTTCAAGTTTCTCGCGCAGCATCAGCAAAGCAAAGCTCAAAGTAACCTCCAGCCTCCCACTACAAAGTTGGTTCTCTTGGATACCTGGGTAAGTACGAACAATGACAGCAATTTGGCTGGCAGGAAAAATCCACCAAGACTCTAGGAAAACAAACAAACAAAACCCTCACAAAGATATACACACACGCTCCTACAACCAGCTGAGATTTTCCTTTCCAAGAGAGTTCATCCTGTATTTAAAGCGATGTACAAGGCGCGCTGGGCAGCAAAGCAGAAGGCAGAGCGAGATCCCCCCGGGACAGCGGGGTTTACCTGGCGGCCGGGCAGTGCCCGCGGAGCTCCCGCAGCCGGACTCGCGCAGCCGGTCCCGGGGCGGGCACGTGTGGCTGTCGCTGTCACCGCCGCCCCCCGCTCCGCCCTGGGCGGTGCCGCAGCCGGCACCTCCCCGTGCGCTTCCCCGCCCTCCTCCGCCTCTGCACGGAACCTCGCGGGCTTACCGAAAGCCACCCCCACTCTAGCATCCCCTTCTAGGCATCCCTCCTCTCCCTCCTCATCATTCCTCCCACCCAGCATCCTCCCCTCGCCGCATCCCCCTCCTCATCATCATTCCTCCCCCGCAGCATCCTCCTCTGGGCATCTCCCCTCCTCATCCTTCCTCCCCTCAAGCATCCTCTCCAGTTCACTTGCCTAGGACAACATCCCATCTTGGAGCATCCCCCTCCCCGGGCTCATTTCCTTCGGAGCAGCCCCAGAAGTACCCTTCTCCCAGACCTTTACCCTTCCCCATCCCCCATGCTATTCCTCCCAAAGCATCCCTCAATCAAAGAAAGATTGTCCCAGGGGCAGAGGGGAGGGGGCCTTGGCAGCACCGCTCTGGAGAGCCCCGAGTGAGGGTGGAGCTGGAAAGGAAACTACGTGAATGACTACAGGCAAAGGGAAATAAAGTCCACAGCAGCACTGCCACGTAACACATTTTCTTGGCTGCATCTCCAGGTGCCTAACAAGGGAGCCAAGCACCACAGCTGTGCGTTTCAGGCAAGGAAACCACAGCAGGATTGGGTAAGACGACCTGCTTACCTGGCATCTCTGCAGCTGAATCAAGGTCCCACATGTTTCTTCATGAGTTCGCCACAGGCAAACGCTACCCAACAGCCCCTTCACCACCAGCTTGTTTCTGGAGCACTCCGAGTCTCACACTCCACCCTACACCTTCCCGGAGATCTCATGTGCACTTAACACATCACCCTTCCCACCTGTGATGTTTGCTATCCATTGAATGTGGCATCACAACAGGAGGTGCAGAGCCATGGTCGGGGGGAACCAAAAGTTTAGTGAGAGAAGTTATTTACATTCCATGCCTATCATTCCAATCAACAGAAATTACACGTTATCCAAGAGCGTAGCTGACGTCGTGGCACTCACCTTATATCATCTACTGAAACTTGGTGATGCAATCATGTTTTGCCCTTGCAAAACAGAAGTTGTCATGTACACGCGATAAGGGTTTGTCATAGTGCAAAGAATCTTCCACTAACCACCGAGTAAAAACAGGGGAAAAACACTTTAAAAGCCATTACTCCGATTCTTTCACCCAAATCTGGAGAGGATGAATTCACACTTATGCACAGTCTTACATGGATCCACAGGATCAGGAGCAAGGAGCTGCTCATCAGTAAGACTATTGCTTGGACACATAAGCAATTATACAGGACAAAGAAATCGACAAAGTTTAGTTTGCCTTCTATCTTAAAAATCATGTTTGAATGGTCAGATCTTAGATGTTCCAGCACAGCCTCAGTGACAGCATCAGTTACTGCGGTTAGTATTGTACCAAGAAATGTGCACCTACTCCAAGAGCACATGTAACTGAGGAGGACAGTTTTTCTCAGCTCATGCAATCAAAAATTTAAGGGGAAATTGACTGAGAACAGGAAACTAATTATCTATCTAAACTAACAAGAAAGAAAACTTGTGCTACTAATAATTTTGTCATCTTTTCATCTAAACCAAGGATAGTATCAGATTCAGGTAATGAGGTGAGTTCTGGAACAAGAGCAATGTATTCTTTAAAATACTTTTCTGTTCTGTGATTCCATAAAATGTGTGCCATATAAATAACTCTGTGCATGTTTTGTCAAAGACTACAGCTAAGAGAGAAAAAACTGTAAACATACCCACGGGCAACCTAATAGAAAAGGCTGATGATTTTTGGAGTAGCAGAAAAAAATAGCTTTTACCAGAGACACACACAATAAAATGTAATAGTGTTCCTTCGATCCAATAGGAGAAAGACAGATATACAAAAGTTAAATTCTCATAACCAGAATCCACCAAAATGAGAAGAGCTTGTCATGAGTTAGTAGCAATAAAAACACAATTCAATTAGCTATTACAAGACTACTCAAATATGGACTTTTTAAAAGATTAGCACGGGAATTGCTCTTCTCTTGGAGATCATGTAACTGTATTAAGTTCTGATAAATATATAAGATGTCTTTGGTGATAACTGCTGCAGCTGCTTTGGAACACACCAGTTACCAGAGCTATGTGCGGCCTTTGTGTTTTATCCCATCAGAACCACGTCACTGTTTATAAGCGTCCTCCAACAGCACAATATACATCAGGCAGGAAACCAAAAAACATTCACTCTATGCCACACTTGAAAAATAGTATAGCGATGGGACTAGAGTAAAAGGACTTTCAAACAGGTGCTGACAGAGCTGAGAAAACCTTGTTCTGAGACAGCACTGGTTTTGCTTGCTCATTGAAGACACGCCACTGCAAAGAGACATGCAGAGTGAGAAGTCACATCTGGTTTCTAGTTCCTCTGAAGGCTGGTGGATGTGGTGACTCATTACTACTCTTCAGCTCCTGCAGATGTTTTCCTCGTTGGACCTGTTCATGGTCCCCTTTCGTCTATTTGATACATCCATAGTAATCAAAAATTCACACCACAAGTACTGTGGTGGGATGCTATCTGAAGCCACGACACGCTGAACGTCAAGGCTCCTCATAGCTGCGCTGGAAATGTCAAAGCTCTTTGCTCTTTCACTGCTGACCAAGAAAGGAAAGGGAGGACAATACAAGGCAAATCCTCTGGGGAATAACTGTACATCATTAGCAGGAAAAGATTAGGGGACATGATACTTCAGAAATATTACCAAAACCCTAGTGAAGCCAGCAAAGCACCCATGTAAAACATGAGGGGAGACAATATGAGGATATTTTATGAATGTAACCAAGGCATTAAGAGCCAAGGTATTTGTTATTGTAACATTAACTCATTAAGTATAGGACTTAGAGGTAAATGCTAGCTTAATCCCACTGTGAAACACACAGTCAAAAACCACAGCTAAAACCACAGCAAATAATACATTTCAACAGAATAAACTTAAGTGTGTATACCTAAACTAAATTTCTTATTACCTTTCCAAGTATACTCTGAAGGAGTCGCTGTCACCTTCTCTTCACACACACAAGTATTTTTCTTTCAGATTTTATTAAGGATGGTATTAGCTATTCCTTTGAGGGAAGAAAAAAAATATATAATTGGAACCACAATCGGAATTATCAAATCTTATTTGTCTGCGTCTCTTTTTCTTACAAAGGAAAGAAAAGCTCTTTTCTCAACAAAGGAAAAAAGTGCAACTTTTCCCTTCACCCTGATTTTTTTTTTTTTTCTGTTGTCTGGCTACTGAAAAAAAAATAATAACCTCATCAGCCCTTGTCAAAGCCTGGTCAATGTGGATCAGCTTGCGGCTGCTTAAGGTATTGGTTTTAGCTGTATTCCTAATCAGAGGTTCAGCTGCAACCCCTTAGAGTTGCAGCAAGTGAAGCATTAGTATCCAGCCCAGCCCTCTGCATGGCCAGTTTCCAGCAGCACATCTTCCAGGGTTATGAGTAGGAAACTTGAGGGTGCAGAGGCAGATGGAGGTCAAATCACAAAAGAAAACACTCTTTCCATTTATGTTGAAACACCCTTTCTCCTGACCTCACAAAGTTTATCTAGTAACACAAGCCTTTGAAGCTCAATCAAGAAAAAACCTTTGAATGATTCCTCCTCACAACTCTCGTCTCACCTACAGTTCTCTGGAAGAACCACCAGAAGCTTTGAAGATCCCCTTATCAGGACTCCAAGCCATTTTATTTGCACCCATCTATCTACCACCAACTTCACTGAACTTGTTTACGGAATTTGCTTAAACAGATTGCTTTTGACATTTCTTGTTCCAGCACAACCCTTCAGGTATGCAACTGATATAGGCTTTTCAAAAACCCAAGGTTAAATTTCGTGCAATGGTTAAGTGTCATGTTTTCTTTTTTTTCCGAAGTTCAACAATTGGGTTCCCAGAGTCCCAATGACCCAGAGACTTGTAATTCTCTGTCTCCAAGATGCAGCTAATTTTCTTTGCAGCTGAACAGCTCGTTTATAGGCAGAATTTGGAGCAGGACCAAGGGTGTGCTTACTTCTCCAGGTTTGTGAACATTAAGGCATTCCCAGAACGCAAACCAAGCCACCTGCAAGGCTTGAGTCATTCTGTGCAACTACACAAATAAATATGGTAAAAATCTTAGGAGACTTAAGCATTTCAGTACTCTGGGATTAAGACATGAATGATGATAATTAGTTCTGGTTTGACTACTCACTTTCAACTCCAGCAGATTACCCTAAAAAAACACACATCTTTTTAACTCACTAAATGTCATTATGATTCACCTTAGAGGTTAAATGTGTTAAATATTGTCTAGGGCTGGATTCGATGCTCTGAAATGTCACTGAGCACTTTTTGTCTGAACAGCGGAAATGCAGCATGGTGAAACATGAGCATAGCTTCAAAGAAATGAAACCATCGCAACCTCAAGTTTCCTCTTCCTTCTTTCTCAGTCACATGCCGATGTTTGCATCTAGCTCAACCATCTCAAGCCATTCAGTGCCACCTACATTTTGATCAGCTGTGCCTAATGAGAAAGAGTGAAGATGTGAGAAAATTGTTTCAACCACTCAAGATTTATTAAGAGCTTTTTAAAATCTATTTAAGCAGGCTGCATTTTGTGACAGATCTTATGATTTGATATCTGTGTAGTCATTTTCCCGAAACAACATGTTGAGCAGCAATGCAGAGGAGTGTTTCTTATGCAAACAATGAATGTAAGGAATGGTTGAAATTTCAGCTTCTGATTCATCCTAAAAGTTAGTGCAGAACTGTGCAGCGGAGTTACATACTCCTGAGACCAGCTGACAACTTCTAGACCAAAAATGTGCTCAGGTGGTTCAATAAGGAATTGTATCCAAGAATCTCCAAGGAATTCACCAGCATTAGATTCATCCTCATACATCTCAGAAGTATTGTCATAAAAATGACTAACACCAGCTAAGTTTTTGTTTTATATTTGGCTCAAAGTTAGATAGGAAACCAGTGACAGTCAGGAACAGAATATGAATTTTTGATCCTTCCAGTAACACCAAAGCATTTGGTACAGAAGGAAAAGATGAGTGACTTATTTTGGTTTGGGGTTTCTGCTTGTGCTTCTTGAAAACTGCCTTCCTGGAGTTTCCAGCTTACAGCCTTGTGGCTTTTATCAGAACTGCAGGGAGACATTTGGTCCTTGAAATCAGTGAGGCTGATGCCCTTGCTACTGCTACTTCCTTTGCCTTTTTGCTGTTCAATAGGTGCTTCAGGCAACGATGCAATCTTACCATGGAAAGAGGAAGGAGATCCCAGCTCCTGCTGAGCTCCAATCATAGTAGGAACCCAGAGCCAGAGTTGGCATCTCCCACTTTCAACCCACTTTTGCTTTGACCCCAGCTACGCTGATTTACACTGATTACTTGTTCTTCTGTCCACTTTAAACATTAAACCAAGAGGCAACCACAGCTTAAAACACACCACTGACACACTATTAATTGTTTTGTGACTGATAAAGAATACCAAGGGCTCTGGTCAGTGACATGTTATTTTCTGGTTTTTGCCCCACAGCAATCTCTTGCCTAGTTAACTTCTCTTTAAATCTTCAAATCGACTTTTTACTGTAATATATGGCACTGAAAATGACCACCAGCATGATGACTTGAGCACATCTACTGAAGTCAAAGGATCTTTCCTTTTCAGAGCCGTACTTTTCTTCATATTTTTCCCCTTCTGTTCTCATAAAGAGCTTGAAGATGAACTCCAGCAACGGAAAACAAAAATTGTAAGGACTGTGAACAATACAAACAAGCTATGAAGAAATAAAGGTTTTGAAAAATGAAAAGACAGTAATTCAATCTTTTTGTAATATTTCTCCTGAACATCCTCTCCCAGTTCTATCATGTAAGGAGTTATTAAAAGTAGATTATAGGTGTACGTTATCCCTGCTTTCTCAAAGTGATACTCATGGGAAGAATGTGCAAACACAAACTGGAAGAGTAATACAGTGTGTTCTAGACAAGTCCTGCATTTAGAGAACAGGGACATGAATTCAAAAGTTGTACTCTGTTTCAGTCTCTACAAAGTGAGTTATTTTTCCTTATGCCTGCTTTCAGAAAAAGTGCACATTCAAGACAGTATTCTACCTTGCATCACTTTTGTTGGAACTAGTATTTTCTTATAAATTGCAATATGGGGTAGCTGAAGGAAGGAGAGGTTACCCACAAGAAAAGTTTTAACATGGGAGAGTTTTCGGATGTGTTTTTTTAATAATTGATAGCTAAGAGCAAGTTTTACCTGACTTTAATGAAGAAAAACAGCTACTGGCTTTCATTTCTTTTAGTGCTAGTGTTTCTTCTATCACAGCAGTCATCACTTCACTGTAGTTTAGAAATCTCATTAAGCTTCAAACCAAACTCTGAAAACAGAAGCACAGCAAACTCCATCCATGTTAATACATATTTCCATTAAATTGTTTGATCAGACTAGCTAGAATTGTTGACTTTGAAGGATATTAGTCTTGCACACACTTCTAGATAATTGAATAAACTATGCAATATTAAGAGTCCTGGACCAGAACAAGCGTTTACATGTAGACATGGCCACAATTCTACTTAGAGATTGATGTAGTGAAACTAAGGTGTTATCCTATAAGCAAATAGAAAGACTCCATTCTAAAAACCACATATATGGACTCTTCAGTCTTTTGGTTTCAAATACTTTTTAATATTTAATAGCTGGAAATGACCAAAGGTGAGCTGAGAACGCTAAACAAGGTAAGCTTGAAAAAAGGTTTGATGATGACAAGCTAAAGGTGGCTAGTCTGCAAAACCAGGCCAACTGTCACATACAGCCTTTGTGCCATTAGCACATAGATCCCTAAAGGTCTTGGTGGGAGTATTAAAGGCTATCATGCTTCCTACATCAAGGACAGCTGAATTTGCCAAAGAGGGTACCAACTCCATCTGCTCACTTCCACTCTATGCCAGACATCACACGCAGATCTGTCAGCAGAGTTGCAGCTGTGAGATCTCATTAATCCTCTTTTCTGTCAAGATAAACTGCACTAGCAAGAACTCTACTAACTAAACTAGTTCACCTTCCTCCCTTGTCTTCTCAGTAGTGTTTTAACTAGCTCTTATAGGTTCATCTCTGTGGTCCACGCATCCCTCTCCTGTTCTGAGCTGCTCCAAGAAGGCTGAAAATCACTAGATCTGTAGGAGGTATAATAAAACTCACCGAGTGCAGTTCCTATGCTTTAGAGCGATATGATCAGAAATGTTAAAACCAAACAATGCCCACAGCAGGCACTGCCTGGATACCTGCCAAATGTGATCAAAGGCTGTTAATATGAGCACAGCTTCTCACCCTGCTCTCAGCCATTGTTCTTCAAGACAGCTGTTTCTAACAGGAGAGGTACTTCGCAGAGAGGTTTGACAGTCTTCAAAGCAGATCTGTCATCCAGGCAATCTTCAGAACAGCCTAATGGGAGGGCAGGAAATTGTGTCAGAACAAGGAAATGATAAGAATAACTGCCTATTTTTGTAACTATGGATTTGTTGGTACTGAATCATCCCACTGATCCATCAATTTCCCTGCCCTTGCCTTTGGCAGGGACCAATATTTATCAGAGCTGAGGAAAGTGAAAACCTCAGAGAAGGATATGGTCAATTGCACAATGCTGGAAGTTCAGGGAAATTGTCCTCAGCATCTTCAGGAATGGTTTAAGTCTGCATCTGAAAGCACAATACCCAGGAGCAATTATTCTAGCTGTGTTTTCCCTACTTCATCAGTCCATGAGCTTCAAACATAAACAGTAACGCTGAATTACAGTAACTGGTGAATTCTCATTTCCCATCAAGGTTAATGGGCTCCATTTCTCATTGTCTTTGCTTATTGTAAAGCAGATCTGCTGAATTCTTAGCCTAAGAAAACCTACCAGGATGCAAATCAAAGAGTTTTCTCTGTGAAAAGGTGAAGAAATAAGGTTACCATACAGTGTGTGTTGGTGAAAGAGGCACAGGGTGGAGCATGAAGTGCCGGGGTAAGGCCTCAGCTGCTATGATTTAAAACAGCCCCTGTGGTTGTTCTAATTTACTTTGGAGCCTTTCCTAGAACAAGATTGAACATTTTGCAGACACGACATGAAACACAAAAGCCTTTTGCACAGGCAAAAGTAAATGAAACAATCCCCAAGCACAAGTTGCTAATCCCTCCTCTTTAAAAGTCCAGGTGTTTTAACTGAGAGCTTTAACCCCTCGCTTAAGTGAGACCAGGTGAAAACCCCACCTCTGTGTACACAGCCACGTTACTTTCCCTCTGGATTTGACAGAACCCAGCCTGAGTATAGGTAATAAGGGAGAAAAGCATAGAGCAGCCTCTGATATAATAAAAATAAAAAATGGGTGAATCTGAGGTGTAGAAGCAAGAGGTAGCACTTAGCTTTGAGACCACTCATTAAAATTCATCTTCCACGTGTCTGAGTTGTTTATGGAGGATCAGCACAGCCACTCAGCCCCTATAAACTACAAGTGCCAGTCTACAGATTTATAGTACTGTACCCTTAAAAAAAACACCTAATCCTCGTCTCAGCAGTTTGAGGCTGGTATAAAATGAATTTGTATACACAAAAGTATCTCAAGCTTTTTTTTTTTACTCCTCTCCCTGATAAACCCAACAGGTTACTGTAAGGTTTTCCATGTAAACAATTTACTTAAGGACTGGTTGGGTGAAAGGGGAGAAAGAGCACTAAAAGTTGAGAGTGATGTCTCCAGGTAACAGCCGGAGATGACAGCCCGGTGCTTTATACATCCGGCTTCAGCACTGCTGATAAGAGAGAAGCAAGCATCAATAAATTGGGAATAAAAGCATATTCTACTTTGCATAGGGATATGAATAAAAGGTTATGGAACAGAATTACTAAAACAAATTCTTATGTCTGTACATTTAATCCTCACTACCTAGAGCTAAGATACAGCAAAAGAAAACAAAGATAAAAACAACCTGTTGAGTGTGGGTGTTTTAAAGGGCTTTCTAATGCTTAGCATAATATATACAGATTTATGACATTTCTATAAATCACATGGCAAGATGTTCCAATCTTGTGTCATTTCAGCATCTTATTGTTAATTTTCTTTATGAATCTTAAATTGAAGTAAATAATTTAGTACCCAAGAATGAAAAAGCAGCCCAATTGAAAGAAGAGATTTTGTTCCTCAAAAATCTATTTATGCCACTGTAGAAACAGACATGCTCCCTATTTCTTGTGAACATTTGTAGTTAACTAGACATTTTCTCAATTTTCTATGAAAAATTTGCAAGTAATCCCCTCACAAAAGTTGTCCTGCTGCTCAGGCAAGTACCAATTCTCAGCTCACGTCATGACAAGTTAGAGGGTAAACTACAGAAGTTTCAACACAGTAGTGCAAGTGTGCAGTTGTACCGTTTGCTTTATAAAGCATATTAGCTCCCTACAATGCAGTCTATCACAGCACAGCCTCAACATCAGAATCTTATTTTTACTAAATCCTGGAGACAGCCAAAGGTGGTTCCACTGTTTGTTCAGTTCAGTAGAAACCAGAGCCCCGAATATCCCACAGTTCTGGGAAAAAATATTCCCCCATTATATCTTCTAAAACTTTCAACACAGCCGGCGTTTCCATGGTGCAAGGTGTGATCAGCAGCTGGCAAAGGAAGCTGTGACATGACATGTCTTACACCGTGAGGATAAGCCCAAAGCATTCTTGTTTTCCTTTTGTACAATTTTTAAAAGGCACTTACTGTGTGATGGGAGGAGAATAGAGGGGATAAACAGAAATAGGAAGAGTTGTCCAGCAGTAACATAAGAGGCTAAAAGCTAACAGCAGGCAGGCAAACCACACCATATCTCCTTACTGGAACTGTGATGTAATCGAGGGCCAACTAATGCTACAGACTGTCTCCACGTATGTTTTATGAGAAGAGAACTAAAGAGAGCAATTCTGTAGGATCAAGAACCAATCTAAATCACTTACTGGTAGGAAGAGATGGAGTATCTACAGGGAAAGGAAAGTTCATGAGAACTTAAACATCTTTTTCAGATGGCAAGTCAGAAACTTCAGTAGCACACACATGTCTGAATGTAGTTCTAGAAATAGTCAAATGATGCCAAACATCTACATAAATACCATTCAAGGAAATGCTAATCCCAATATCCTTGAACTTCAAACAGTATAATTTACCAGGCACCAGCTGGTAAGTGCTCTTATTTGTCTTCCTATGAATATTCCTTTCCAAGAGATGAGGATCTCAATTCTGCTGAAGGCCAAGTGTAAAACTGTAAATACAGTAGTGTCTAAGTGGAGCAAACTAGAAATTCATCTGGGATCTGACCTTGAAAACATGTGAGTAACCAAGAAAGCAAGATAGGGGACTATGGGAAGCAAAGGGACATGTGTTAGGTAAAGGAAACAACTACTTTTTCAGCAAACTGTTTTTTCTCCCCCACCAGTAAACAATTCAAAATTTAGTTTAGGAAATGGTCATGACTGACCCAGCTTTGCAGTCACAGGCCACCCTACTAGACCTGATGAATCCAAACAGACATCCATAATACTTACTTGCTGTTCCAGATGCCACAAAACATGTTCATGGTGCCTTAGGACCAATCTAGTTCTATCCCATAGACCATAAGCTATAGAAAACAAGATTCCTCAGGAAAACATCAGATACGTGTCTCAAGAGTATTTTCTTTTCTAAATTCCTTTAGCAGGAAGCTAGTAGCTTTTCAATAACAGCAGATAGTCCATGAAAGCAGTCCCTTGTGCCATGTTAGAATAAAGAAAACACTGTAAAGGTCCATGTCCATATCAGCACCAAATCAAGCAGGACCTCTAGAGCAAGCAATATTCTCCAGTCAGTTCCAGAGCTGTTTTCCATGCCCAGCCTGGCTCACCTTATACTGTTTATCTGCTTGTGGCCAATTCTACGTGATTTTCTAGAACTAGATAAGGAGGACAAAAAATCCAGGACTCTGATATAATCCTGATGGAAAAAGCAAAGCAGCAGAACTGAAATTAACAGCAGTCAGCATCGTCATGCTTACATGCTCCACCTGGAAGGGGACAGAGGACACAGCTACTATCCAGTGCCCTAGTCCAGAGCATAGGGATACGCAGGCACAGACAGCTCTGCTGCTCACTGCTCCGGGAGCACGAGGCAAGATACTGAAATATAGCACATTTCTTTTTCATACTGATACAGCTCGACTTAGTTAATTAAAAGTTGGCTTCAGCTCACCTTCCCGCCCCCCTCCAATCCTGTACCCAAGCACTCAACATGTATCTTCCTCCTCCCTTCACTGGTTTTGACAGTAATTTGCTAAACAATTACATTTCGGGGAGATAAAAATCTACTCTAAAGATTTTGCTTCTGCCACAATTCATACAGAACTCTTTCCAAACAGCTTGGCCTTTGAGTTCTACTGTTTGTTCAGCTCCGGAAACCCTGCCAGAGAGGCTGTCCCAATTTGCTTAGTTTTACATTGCTTGGAAAAACCTGAACTGGCTGCATAAGTTTGAGTGGCTATTTCAGCCAATGCAACCTGAGAATCAGGTTTGTCTGAACTCATCTGCTCTTTAACTAGGAAAGAACATTTTAAACGCTACTGTCAGCGGAATGGGACTCTGCCTCCTGTTCAGATGCTCCTGCAACCGGCTGCTCATCTGGCTCAGTCCACCCAGGGAACAGATGACTCTGTCAGGACCTCCAAGGAGGCAACCACTTCGAGTCCAACCATTCCTAACAATCCCTAAACCATGGCCCTCAGCACCTCGTCCACTCATCCCTTAAACACCTCCAGGGAAGGTGACTCAACCCCCTCCCTGGGCAGCCTCAGCCAGTGCCCAATGACCCTTTCTGTGAAAATTTTTTTCCTGATGTCCAGCCTGAAGGTCATATCCAGCCTATAGGTCATTATAGTTTCTTCTAATCACGCCTTATAAGTACAATTCTTGCTCTGGTCCTGGCTGCCAAAGGCAAGGCAGAACAACTAGGTCAGATATGGTCAGAGCAAGACACTTCTCACCCAGAGTGAGTTTCCTTTCTAAGGATTACATTTTAATACTTGGATTGAATTTGTCTGTCTGAAAAATCAGTGAAAAGTGAAAATATTTCCCTTTTTTTTTGTTTTGCAGTGGATGGGAAACGAAAACGCACAAGTGCAGACTACTGGTTCATTTGCTTTTATGAATATCTCACACAGCTTTATTTTACACAGATTTAAGTCATAGTGCAAAGGAGTGGGATTGTTGAGAAAGTCTGAGACAGCATAAACATTCTTAATGCTTGCAAACTAACTTTAGTTTGTGGCCTACCAAAAACCAACTGTTTCAACACCACCTTTTGTACTTTTAGAAAAAAATGGAAAAATCTGTATGCATATCAAATTTAGTACTATGGTTTTTACAGATAAATCAAAAATAGGGGTTTTCCCCCTTTTTTTCTTTATTCTTAAAGGATAAAAGATTTGCATTTCCAGAAGGAAATAGCTTTACTCTACAAGTCTGGAACCTCAACAGCTAGGGAAAACCACAAACAAGGAATAAAATCTAATCTAGAAGTGAAGCTGACTACACTGATTTTCACAAATAAAACACTAAAGACAAAAGAAAATTCTGCTTGTTTACAAGTCTCTCACTTAAAAGAGTTGATACAGTAGTGGCGTATATTGAGAATATTGTTTACAACATAAGTAGTTCAACAGACAGCATCTTCAGGAATTTAAGAAATTTTGTTATATAAACACAAAATTATCCTTATGAGGATTCAATTTAATTCAAACTGGGAAAGTTATTTTTATGCTACTAGAAGCATTAAAAACATCCTGTGCAGACTACAATATTCATTTCCTCCAATAGCTGTAATAAGTCAGGGATTTCCAGAATAAACCTGAAGTGCAGGGAAAACAGTTTCAGGAATAGTACATGCAGACAGTTTAACCGTGCTTTCAGTAAGACAGATCACCTTTTGAGTCATTCTTTTCCTCCATGCTATTCTTTATTCAGTCTGCTGTTCCCGCATGATTTAGTAAAGTTATATAAAAGCATGAAATATTTCTCTCCAGTGTTGGCAATACAAGACAGACTTGATGGAAGTCTCTCCTTTTCCTTCCCCTAAAATGAACATGTTCTTTCTCTTCCCTTGCTTCTCACTAACAGGAAAATACCACAGCATAGCCTTGTTAGATCATATTAAATTTGTTTGGTTATAGGAGGCTGTGGATTATGTTGCACATGTAAGTGGTTGTATCAAATACATTTCCACTGTTAACTGACTTTCCATTTTAGGTGATTGCAGCATCTGAACTGCGCAGAAAAATTATTATTTATTTATTGAAAATAAAGCTCAAATTCTTCCCATGTTTGCCTCGAATAAGAATTGCTTTATACTTGATTAAATAAGGTCAGAAAAAGAGCTGTTAGCCTATACTAATTACCATCACCTGTCTCCTTCCACTTTCTTTACCACTACCCTTCATAGCAAGGAAAATAGTGGCACTCTTGTATGAGGAAGAAAAATAGCAACACACCTGGAGCATCTTCTGGCATAAGGCTCTAAAATCCTTGGCACAGGCTGGTTTCTGGGTACCTCTATGCTTTTGACAGATTTATCTCTGCAGTTTGCTTTTCGTACTGGAAGACAGCCATTCCTGTGGCTTGCCTCAAGCAGATGGGCTCAGGCTGTCCCGGTCTCAGCATCAGGCAAACACTCCTCTCTTGTGGTTCAACTGCAATTTTTAGTTTCAGATGGGCTGGAAGATCCAAAAAAACAGAGAGAACGTCTGACAACAGAAAAGACAAAAGGTACAGTAGGTAAAGAAAACAAAATTGTGGGGCTGTGGTATTGAATGGCCATTAAGTGTCAACGAAAGAAATCGCAAGCACAGTCGGGCAAAGCAAAGAATACATTCTTCTGTGTTTAACTGTGGTGAATGGAGTTAAATTTAATCAGTGGTGGGTCATAAGCGGCATTCCCAGGGCTCAGTGTTGGGGCTGGTTCTGTTTAATATGTTTATCAATGATCTGGATGAGGGCATCGATGCTCCCCCAGTAGATTTGCAGATGACACCGAATTGGGCAGGAGCATCAATCTGCTCGAGGGCAGGAAGGCTCTGCAGAAGGATCTGGGCAGGCTAGATCGATGGGCTGAGGCCAACTGTAGGGGATTTAACAAGGCTTAGTGTCAGGTCAAGTGTCAGTGTCAGTCAGTGTTCTGACTGACATGCTTCAGTCAGAACAACCTCGTGCAATACCACAGGCTTGGGGAAGCCTGGCTTCCAGGACAGCCTTACTTTATAGACATATGGTGAGAAGTTGGGTAGTGTTTAGACAATGCTGAAAGGAACTGAAGTAGGCAACGTGGGACCAGTCATTTTCCCTCAAATCAGCAGGATCAAATCTGGAAACTATATACAAATAAAATAGTTGCATAAGATGCAGGTATGTTGGTAATTAGGGTGGGGAACAGGGCAAATTAAATTAAGTCACAAACTGACTTTAAGTGAGACTAGGAGTTAAACACCTGGGAAACTGCAGGGCAGATGAAGCACAAGTCTACAGCTCTGAATACCAACTCACCCCCATCCAAGACTACAGCTAACAAAGAGATCTCAGGGCTCTGCGCCAGCCAGGAAATACGCTCCTGGTTATGCAAACAGCCAGCAAAAGTTCAGAGAACATGTGCAAGCAGGAACGACACCAAATAACAGGATCTAGGCACATTCAGGGAAAAAACCCAACCGCAGAGTTACTGAACTGACTGAGCAAAACTCTGGAGAAAGGGAGGCGCATCACCAGTTCGCCTGAACCCTTCATGCTCCAGACTTGGCATTGCATTGAAGGGGCTGAAAATGCCAAAGGAGGAAGAGAAATAAATGATTTATTGTGGAAATTAAAAGTACACATATAAGAGGAAGAAAATCATTGAGACTCATGGAAATGTTATCAGGTAAGGTCCAAAGTATTTGTGCTATCTACTGTACAAGCGTTTGTACCTTTCCAAGAACAGCAAGAAGATATCAAGCATCAGGCTTGATTAGGAATGAGGTTGTAAGGTTTCTCTACAATGCCTTTCTCCAGAAAGAAGATATGACATGCAAGCAGTTAGATAAAGGAGATGGTCTGATGTCTGAAAAACAAAATGACTGAAAAGTATGGCCATCTCTACTGCTGCAAAGATTGTTAAAGCTAGACTAATGTCTAAACAAAAATCAGCAAGCTTGAGGGTGGAGGGTGCATGTGGCCACCGTTCTTTATCCTGAAAAGTCACCAGAAAGCATGACTTACCTTCACCATCTAAGCTGAGTGCTCATTGATGGCCCATTTGTCAGATAACACACCTCAGAGTAGTCTATGGGCCATGATCAGAAAGCCAGAGAAAAGAGGCACACAGAAAGCCACAAGATGACAGGTTACCCAGTAATTTTTCATGAACTAAGTGATGCATGCTGGCAAGCATCAACCTTCCTTCTGCCTGTGAATCAAAGAGGAGATTTCTTCTGACATGCTTAGCAAAGACCTTGACTTTCCTCTGCAGAACTGAGTCCTGGGACATAGACAGGACACCGGGTTGCACCAGCCATGCATCTCTTCACAGCATGGACTTTGCATGCTCCTCCTGTTCACATTAATGATGACCCTGCTTGAACCCAGGCCCTTCAGAAGATGTTTTCAAGAACACCTCCATGCTCCAGTGTCCATGTCCTCCCACCGGTTACATCTAGAGAATCCTGGGATCAGCAAAGAAGCACACACACACGAATCAGGTGGGCACACTTGAACCCAGCAGTCTGAAAATCTCAACTCTGTCTTTTATGAAGGATTCTTTTAATTACCTAACCTTCCAAGATTCTCTTCATGGCCAGACTAGCCCTCCAAGAGCTACTTGCAGTGAAATAATGAAAGATTTCATGCTCCATGAAATTGCATGCAACACCATTTGAAAAGCGTAGTGGAAAATCATAAGGAGTATGCAGAGGTTTTGGCAGTATTCATGTCTTGTGTTCAGCCTTCGACACAGATAAGCATTAATCTTGATCTATTGCACCTTGCAAAGAAATTCTTGTCCTTCTAGACAAGGAGAGAAGCCATGAAGATTTATGAACCAGGAGGTAAAAATCCATTTTGGGTTGCACTATTTTTCTTTTATAATAAATGATTAGTGAGAAAAAGAAAAGTTTAAAATTGGCAACAGGCTCTTTATTCCATCCAGATGTTGTTAGCTGCAAGATAAATACATCTCAACTGTAATGCATCATTTCTGATGAACTTGAAGTGACAAGAGAATAAAAGTATTAATCATGCTTGTGGCAATATGCAAGAGATACAGACAAAAATTACAGCCTGCACTATAGGGGTACAGCACATCTGTATGACTATAGCTTCAGACACCTCTTCCTACAGAACAGGCACAAAATATTCAGCTATATCATTCTTCCTGTAATTAATGAGTCATTTAAGTAAATTGTACTCTATTATTTCATATTTAAACTAGTAAATTACTGCATGTATAGGAAATGGTGATAATTAAGGAAGACATTCAGATTGTCTCTAATCCACTTAACAGAGAAAGAAAAAAACAAAGATTACTTCTTCAGATTTCACGTATCCCATAGTGTTTTGCACTGCTTTCCTGTATGACCACATTCCTTCGTGGAAGTGCTCTGCCTATGCTGCTCCTCACTGATTCCAGAGCCTCATACTTCACTTGTTGATTATTTAGCAAACAGCTCCTCCTTTAACTAGTGTCCCGAAATAATTATGGCAGCACATAACGCACACCTTCTGCTGAGCTGGACACACTAAAGAGACAACCAATGTCTCTTTCCAATTGCTAATAAGTTCCCAACTTTCTAGACAAGGAGAAAAACTGTGAAGATTTACAGACCAGAGTTAAAAATCCAGTTTGGGTTGCACTATATTTCTTATTATTTTCTTTTATTATAATTTATTAGTTACCTTTAAGCCTTGTCTTCATGTGTTGGGTACAGCAGGTGTTGGTTATGCTGCCATGGGGCAATAAATGTATCTTGGGACCAGGGCTGATGTGATTCCAGAGGACTCTGATAAATTGTTTTCCAATTCCCACCCGGAGTATTTCTAGTGTGGTTTTAGGCAAGAAGCTTGAAGCCTTCATCCAAAGGGAATTGGGCTCTTTAAGAAGACATTCAGCCCCTTAGTTGTCTCCAGATAAATCCTCAGCCACATAAATCCTTTGCCTCTCTGCTTTGGTACCTTATCTGTAATGAAAGTGTCCTTTTTTTTTTTTAGTGTGCTTTTTATTTAGGATTAGTTAGAGGATGGTTTCATGCTGTGCTTGTAATGTACTTGGCCTAACAGGACCCTGACGCTGTAAATGATGATATGACTGGATTGAAGGAAAGTAGCATATTTACTCCCAAACCAGACTGATTTCCACTACGTCGTTAATCCATCCTCAAGAGATGTTAAAGACAGGTTATTTCCCTGGAAACATATATAACTTCACCAAAACTTATTAGAAATGTCTAGAAAAGTTTGTGTCACTCCCAGTTGGTCAAATTCCTCCAAGAGCAGGGTGGAAAAGGACACAAACACTAGAAATGCATCTCATCAGGCTTTGCCTGCAGTAGGATTCATCGCAATCGAGCATTACACTTGGGCTGCACGGGCTCAAGGTCTTCCCTTGAGATTTCTAGACAATTTTTAAATTTTTTTTAAATACATCTTTCAGTATTTACTTAAACACTACCTTATCAGCACTAACTGAATCTTGTACATCACAGACTCGTTCCTCCTACCACACTGACTTCCGATAGAGAAACCCGTTTGGGTTTTGCTGCCACAGTGTGGCCGTTGAGAGCAAAGATCTTAATCTAAAATGCTAGAAGCTGCCACACAACTCCACATCTAAGATCAGACTCCAGCCCCTACATTTTCTTATAGAGATGATTTATGTAGCTTATTTGCAGGCAAAATGAGCAACTAACAAAGCAGTATATATTTTCCTAAGGGGAAAGCTGAGAAATTGGTGCTTTATTCTTTCCGGGACACTCATGCTTAAGCAAAGTCTGATACTGATGGAAGCTCTCGGCATCCCTCGGGAACATAGTTTTCTGCATCCCTTAGTCGCACAGGTGAAAGTGGTGCCACAGAGACCCAAAATGAGCACACAAAAACAATGTTTGCCCACTGCAGTATTTGTTAATTAATAGTCCCCACTGTCTTCCTGTTTTGTATCCACTAAACAATGCAATTTTTTTGTAATTCAAATGCGGGCGAACCTCCTCCCACTACAAAATAGAGCCTGGTCTGAGGTAAGCCACATGAAAATTTTGAGCAAGCCCCCAAAACCAAATTAATTCAGTGCAAAGAGGGAAAACCGAAAACACAAAATACAAAACTTCTTGTGACTTTTCCCAGTAGCAATGCATGGAAACACAAACTACTACCAGATCCCGTTTTGGTTCTGACATTGAGGCTCAGGCCTGCGAACCCGAGGGCCCAGTGCAATCAAACCTTAAAGCACTTGAGGAGCAGTTGCTCATCAGTTCACGAATTGTTGCAGCACTACAGGGTTGGGGAAGAGTGGCCGGAAAGCTGCCCAGCAGGAAAGGATCTGGGGGTGTCAGTCAATAGCTGGCTGAATATGAGCAACCAGTGTGCCCAGGTGGCCAACTAGTCCAATAGCATCAGTATTGGTAGTACCTCAAATACTGTGTTCAGTTTGGGGCCCATCACTACAAAATAAGGTGCTGAGGGGCATGGTTTAGGGATTGTTAGGCATAGTTGGACTCAATGATCCAGTGGGTCCTTTCCAACCTAGCGATTCTATGATTGTGGTGCTGGAGTGCATCCAGAGAAGGGCAGGTGCAGGGGCTGGAAAACAGACCTTATGAGAGGCAGCTGAGGAAACTGGGTTTGTTTAGCCTAGAGAAAAGGAGGCTGAGGGGAGACCTTATCACTGTCTACAACTATCTGAAAGGAGGTTGTGGTGATTTGAGTATTGATCTCTTCTACCAAGGTAGAAGTGATAGGACAAGAGAAAATGGCCTCAAGTTGCATGAGGGTAGGTTCAGATTAGATATTTTCACTGAAAAGATTGTCAGGGCACTGGAACAGGCAGCCCAGGGAGGTGGTTGAGTCACCACCCCTAGAGTTATTTAAAAGATGAGTAGATAAAGTGCTCAGGAACCTAGTTTAGTAGTGGACAGGTACAGTTGGACTCTATGATCTCAAAGGTCTTTTCCAATCAAATAATTCTATGAAATAACTGCTGACTACAGAGGAACAGCATGAAGCAAAGGGCAGCATCTCAAAGCCATCCAATTCCCAGTTCCTGGGGGCATACATGGTGTGAACAGATATGTAGAAAATTGCAGGCAATAAGAACAGACAATGTGAGAGATTCCACAGGCAGCTACTTCCATTTGACTTCTGAACTTTTGCTTTGTTAATCTCCCCCACAGCTCATCAGTTGTGCAATAGAAGTGGGTATAAGACACCATTTCAAATGCCTCAAGTTTGAGGTCAACAGAACTTGCCCCCTTCCTTTCCATGATTTAAAACAGTCTGAAGCATGCTTTAAATTATAGTCTGTACCTGATAGGCCAAATTGGAGCAAGTTACAGAAGCACTTTCACCAGTCCCACCAAACCCCCTCATCCATGTTTCATTACTCTGGTGAGGAGAATATCTTTGGAAATCCAATACATAGGCACATGGGCTTATGTTAGCGATCCATGCCTTATCCTACCTTCTGTGGTGTCAACTCCTCTTTGTTCAGGAAACGAGCTGAGGTTTGAAATCCCTTCACACAGACACAAAGCTCCCTCATTGAATCCTGCCTGTAAACAGCTTCCAAAAATGACACTTATTGCAAGGTTGATCATTTATTCGAGAATTTACTCTTTTTTTAATTGCATGGACTATAAGAATTAACAACATCCTTATATCTTTGAATGTAAGACTCAAATTACATATATACACACGCATGCTTGTGGGTATTAAAGTTGCAAATTGCCTCCAACATGGAAAAAAATAAGTTCTGTCTAAAATCAATCTTGTCCCAGTAATGCACACAAGTTGCCGGCAGCTTATCATTGTCCTTGAAAGCTAAAGTTTAGTATTACAATCAGGCTGTTCCCACCAAAACAATTTCCGAGGTAAATGGTATGAGATTTAACGAGGCCAAGTGCTGAGCCCTGCACTTTGGTCACAACAACCTCATACAACACTACAGACTTGAGGAAGAGCAAATGGAAAGCTGCCCAGAAGAAAAGGACCCGAGGGCTGACAGCTGGCTGAACATGAGCCAGAAACATGCCCAGGTGGCCAATAGCATCCTGGCTTGCATCAGAAATGGTACGGCCAGCACTATTAGAGAAGTTATTGTTCCGCTGTACCGGGCACTGGTGAGGCCTCATCTTGAGCTCCATGTTCAGTTTTGGGCCCCTCAGTACAAGAAAGACATTGAGGGTCTGGAGCATGTCCAAAGCAAGGCAACAAAGCTGGTGAAGGGGTTGGAGAACGAGTCTTACGGGAAGCAGCTGAGGGAAATGGGGCTATCTAGTCTAGAGAAAAAGTCAGCTGAGCAGAGACATTATTGGTTTCTATAATTACCTGAAAGGAGGTTGTAGTGAGGTGGGTGCTGGTCTCTTCTGCCAAGTGGCTAGCGAGAAAACAAGAGGAGATGGCCCCAAGTTGTGATGCGGTGGTTTAGGCTGGATATTAGGAAAAGAATTCTTTATGGAAAGAGTGATCAAGCATTGGGGCAGAGTGCCTAGGGAAGCGGTGGAGTGTTAAAGAAAACATGTAGAAGTAGCACTTTGGGACCTGTTTTAGTAGGCATGGCGGTGTTGGGCTGATGGTTGGACTTCATGATCTTGGAGGTCTTTTCCAACCTTAAAGATTCTATGAAAATGATGCTTTGTGTGCAAATTGCAAGCAAATTTGAGGAATAAAGGAAGAATGAAAGGCTTAATTTGCAAAAGCCTTTTAAGTTTAAAGCAGCAATTTTGTGCATTACCTCCCATCTGACCGGTGTTAAAGCCTCGAAAGTGGTGTGCTCAAAATACTACAGAATGCAAAATGCTTGATCATTAACTTTTCCAGTGTTAAATATTGGCTTAAATTCAAATGCAAGCAGTATGTCAGTTACTGTTGTGTGTTCTATACTGCATTATTCACAGAAAAACATTTTAGGTCACTTCATAGAAAGCTAACACCTGCAGCTTCACTATGAACTTAACTCTTTCTGTCCTACAGACATGTTAGAATATCTGAGATTCCTGTATCCAGTAAAAGTCCATAATCAAAGGGACACATCCACCCAATAATGTGAAGGTAATAGGTTTTCTGTCCAGCATCTCAAAAAAATTAAATATATGTAGTCCATTAAAATTTATGGTCTATGAACACTTTGTACTGATAAATACTCTCCATTTAATTGCTTCATTTTGATAAAGATGACAATGGACACAATTTCCCCCAGCACAAAACCAGGTGTTTGAACTCAGGAAAAAAATAGTTTATATATGTGCAAGAAAGAGGAAATACCTCTCATTTAACAACTTATTGGCCAATGATGGGGGGGAAAAATGATTCTCTAACATGATGCTTCTGCTTTGCCATTATCTATACTGGTAACATTTTGAATTTGATTTTTTTTTTTTTTTTACAATATTGCCCCCACTTAGGAAGCAGCTTCTGGAAGATCTGTCCAGAAGGAATACTAGACTTACTTGGTAAAACTAAACTACTTCATTGATCCCCACAGACTTCCTCCTGCACCTTAAAGTCCATGTGAAAAGAGAGGCATAAGGACTGAAAAATCAGAGCCTAAATGTAACTGGAAAGCAGACTAGGAGGCTTGATTACATTTTCCATCAAGTTACTCTGGTTTATTTCATTGCAGTCCTTGAGAATTTGATTAGCAATTTCTCCTCTTCATTCTCATCCTCATGACATCTGGATTTCAAACCCCTGATACATATCTGCAAATACGCTAGTACAGATCCCAGCTCGGTTTTGCTGCTACCCACCCCTGACATAATAAAATTTAAACGTAAGCTACAAATAAAGGGGGTTTTCTAACTAGTGCAAGTTCCCCACAGGCAGGAATAAGGGAAGCTCAGAGCAAACCTGCACTGAAGTTAGAGAGCTGCATGAAGCAAGTTGGTTTTGTCAGGTTTTTTTTTTTGTGGTGTTTAACACAAAATTAAATATTACCTCCAAAAAAAAACCCCTGAAGATTTAAAGTTAATGTCCTGACTTTTCCTGCTAGGCTTTTGCTTTGACACAGATCCCGTCTTAAGGCTCATGCAGTGCAAATGGGCACAGCCAGGTCTTTGGCATCTGCCAAGGAGAACTTACAAGCAGCTGAGTCACGCTTGCTTGGAATCACAGGAAGATTCAGAGATTAGTTTCCCTGCAGCACACATCATCCCAGAGCAGATGTCGTGCTGGAGTGAGTGATGCTAGTTTAAGGCATTAACCCAACTCTACCAGGATATCAACAGTGCTAACACCAAAACCCAAGGAATATCATCAACTAATACTGTTATCACAGCGCATTGTTGCTGTCCACAGAGCCCTTTAGTAAAGCTGCAAGACAGAAAAAGGAAAGAATTCCCTATATCCTCTACCACCTGAAAAAAAAAATACTAAACTTTCATTGCTCCTAAAGCTTTCTAGCATTAGCTTTTCAACCTTGCCCTTGTGCAGGATTACTTATACCACTACTGCATATAAGACAAACCCACTCCTCTCAAAAGCATGTGGATTTTGGAGGTTTAACCTTTTAGGTTAAAAAATCCAGCTGCAGATCCTCTTGGGTCTGTGGCTGCTCCCATGGAGCGTACAGCATTACAGCAGGCAAAAACGGAGCTGCGGAAAGCCTAGAGGGAACCCAGCTGAGGAATATCTCCAGGAGAAACCGGGAGCAGAGTCATTTTGCGAGTGCTTGGCTGCATGGAGCTTTTGCTTTCAAAGCTCAAGAAAGCATCACGAGTGGGTTGCTTGGAGTTTACGCTGCCTGCAAAGGCGTGGGGAGCTGCAGCACCTGCTTCTGGGAGACAGAAGTTGGGGAGCTTCACTACTCAGTGCACAAGCAAGGTCCATGCCAGCAGATGGCACCGGGAAACCAGAAATCCGCCTGCAGGGTGCAGGATCAGAGTCAGCCCTGCTGCTTCCAGCTCTGCAGCAGTCAATCCTTCACTCCTTTAAACAGTGTTAGTTGCAATTCACTGATAAGTGTAATTACTCCGCATTAACCTGTGTACAGGGTTTTCTGCTACAGCATGGAAATGCTTCAGTTCCATTTCTTTACATCCTGCCCGTGCTGTGGGAAGGTTGATAATAGCCATCTATAGAGAGGAAAGAACGTGGAAATATGATGGACTGCCTGTTGATACGCAGAAAAAGTGGCATGGCAATGGCAAATATTCTTCTCCTCAACCAGCCAAGCTCTCTGCTCCCTTGTCTCAGCTGCAGGAAACTCATTATATGAATTTTATCTCAGCACACCAGCATATATAGGCAGATAGAGAGGCTTGTAAATATTGTAGCTGAATTTTATTCCAATTATTTTTCTTTATTTGTGCTGTATTTAGGTGCTCCTTCCTGAAAATGCCTCTCCCATTTATCTTATCACAGAGAACCTGAAATTCATGGTATTTTTTTAAACCCTTCTCAGAAAAACAACACCAATTACTGCCAGAAGGTGGAAGAATCACTTTGTAAAATATGAGAAATATTTTGTTTTGAATTGTTGTCTCACAGCGAAAAGCCAGTGGCAAGCAAAGTCCCCAAAAACTGTTGCCAGCAACTGTTTCAGAGACCGGGGTATGGGAAAATGCTGCCTTAGTGACAGCAAAGGGCAACACTGGGAAACAGAAGAGAGCAGCTGCAATTGCAGGGCTAAGCTTTGGCCAAGAGAAGTTGTATTTACAATATCACTAAAAATTATCCATTCCAGTTAACATTCTGTATTCTTCACCTCCAAATCTTACAGTCTCTTCTGCACATTACTATTTCCTTCTATAGATTACTTGGAGTGCTTCCAGTTTTAAGGACAGCAATATTTACCTTTGCTGCTGCATACCTCCTTCTAGAGCCATGTCTTGGGGCTTTTAGGAATATGCCTGAGCAAATATGACTCTCCGTACAGACTTCAAGAAGAGGTAACTTGAGTAAACACTGTGCGACTTAAAACCTTGAAAGCTAATATTTGGCAAGCTCTCGCATTCACAAATTTGGAAAGGTTTGCCTCTGGAAGTAAAGCAAAACTATCTTCTTCTTGAAAAATAAAAAAGGCAGTGGCAAATCCACACCCAGTGCTAACACTGGAATTCCTGACTTCATGCATTATCCTGTGCTGGGAACAACCATAGCCAGGTTTTACAGATGCAAACACCCAGGACAAGACTTTTAAGAGTAGTCTTTGTATCTGCCTGATCTGTATGGGCAAGTTGCCCATGTCTTGTGAAAAAGCTGAGCCTCAGCACAGCAAAAACAGGAGGACTGGAGGCAGCCAGGGCCTGATAGAAGAAAATGAAGCACTCTACTTAGTGGGAAAGTAGCTATAAATGTATCATGGGCCATAGAGGGGCATGCCATCCCTATCACCTTTGGTTCACAATAAACAAGCATGGGTGTCCCGCAGCTTTAGCAGATGCTTTAGGAAAGGCTGCATTTGTAAAGGTGGCTCTGAGCTTTTCTGCAACGCATGTGACTTCATAGCTTTTCATACAATAACCCACTACTGCAACAAAGCTTTCTGTTCCATACATTAGTGACGAGGAGGGAGAAACTACAACAAATAAATCCCATCACCTAAGCAATGCTCACAGTACCCTACTCTTCCAGATACCTACATATCAGCAGCTTACAAAGTAATTCAAAGACCAGTAACATCACCCGACTTTTCAAACATGAAAACTAAGGCACAGAGAAAATACGCTGTGCCCAGCAGGCTGGCTGACAATCTAGAAAGATCTGCTCTAGTCAGATTAAGTTAACTGCGCTTTTTTCTGGCCCCACTGTATCTTTCAGAAGGAGCATCATTCTTCCGTCTCTGCTTCCAAACTCCTCAGCAGAAAAGGAACACAAAGATTGTTTTCCCAGAAGGATACTAGAAATAACACAGTAAACAATTCTCTTGAGCTATCTGGTCTATGTACAAGTCAAAGTGGTCATAATTCACAGAACAGCTGCAGTCAGCTACCATAGAAGTCTTGGGGATTCATTTCTCACACATGCTGAAGTGCAGACTTTTCTGATTTTTTTCCTGCACTGCAATGGACTTAGTTCCAGGTTTCCCAGTGTTCATTTAGGATTTGCTTTCAAATCACAGGTAGTCCTACTCTGCAGTGAATGTCACTTCCACAGGAACACTGGACACAGCTTACCATAGCCAAGATCATGGAACATGGTGTTGAGTTCTATAACAAAGCAACGCAAACAATTGCAACATCACATTTCTGGCAGGCTCTCCAGGGACCTTCACAGATGTTTTGGAAGATATTTCACAGTAATAGCTTCATTAGGAGAACTCAGCAGGAACTCTGTACTCACATCTCATCTCCTTGCAACTCCTTCCTGTAGCATTACAGCAACGATAACCCTTAATGTTGTTTGTTGATTGTGTGACAGGAAGAGAGAAGAGTTAATCACATCGAAGCACTGCTAAAAATACTATGTGTAAAAATCCCCTTTACACAGCACTCATTTTCATTCGCCAGAGCCACTAGCAATTGAAAATGAGAAGTAATCTCCAACATCATGAGCAGCCCCACACCACCATTCTCATTCAGGCACTGGAGATAATGGTAGTACAGCCATACTCACAAGCAAAGATTTTAATCTTTCCAACACGCAACTAGTGAGCACTATTAGCAATACGAAAAATCCCAGTGCGTGCAGGTATTTGGATAAGCACAAAAAGCTCCTGGCATCTATCCAACCTATATTGCTCTCTCCTTTGATGTTGAATTCCATCTCGCTCATGTAATGGCCCATTGGTTTGGTTGTCAGCAAGAACTGGACCTGAGGCACATACCTTTGGAGGTAGATGACTAATCCAATTAAGTGGAAGCAAGAGAAAGTTGAGATCCTTCTTGTATTCTGGACACGAGAAGGAAAGAGGCATAAACGAGGGATTTTTTTTTTTTTTTTAACTGAAAAAAGCTATTTCAAGAGTCTAGTTTGGGAAACTTGCCACAGACAATCATGGAAGTGATTTTACCGGTATAATTAATAACTTTCCATCAGCTTATCTCCACGTGTTTTCATGGTAGCTGGCATCACCGCTTTGATCTTACAGAAAATCAAAGACAGATGAAATATCTTCTCCAAGTGCTTTCTTCTTTCCAGGCCAGTAGCAGAGACTGGAATAAACATGGGTCTTGAGTAACACCTGTACATTTAGATCATGCCAAGCTCACCTTCTGATCCACTTTAAAGTGTCTGTTCAGACAAGCTCTTAGTAAGCTGCTAAATAAACTCAAAGAGATAGTTTCAGGATTACTTTTCTTATCCACATCTGTTTCAATGCAATGCATTTTTGCAGAACAATTTGATATCCCTTTTTCTCTATCTCCCTTCCTGTAAGTATTGCGAAGTCACCCATACAGTTCCTGTTTCATAGTGAACTAGATTTTCTTAGGAACCGCTACTCCTTCACTAAGCAAGAGCAGTCTAGCTGCAAGTATACTCTCTAGCTCTTACCTATAAATCCTAGGAACCTTATTTGCTCTTTATCCTCCTTGAATTATTGATATTCAGAGCATCAATAAAACATCTTCACTGGACGCCCTTTGTTAAACACTCAGCGATCCTTCCATCAAAATTGCAACCTAGACACACAAGAAAACTTTCCACTCTACTCCCCATCCCTTAGCGAAGGGAAAATGCTGTCAGGGATACAGGTCAAGAGCAGCAGCTGCGTGTCAGTGATCACTTATAAGCCTGGACAGACTGACAACAGTGAAGTCCCTGAGGCAGTTACAAGGTTCCCGGTAGGGTGGCAGTACCTGAATACCAATGTTGAAGTATCATGGTATCAAGGGACAGGCAAGAGCCCATACACCTACATCATGAATTCAGAGCTGATAAAGCTTGATTGCTTGGCTTGATTGCTTGGTTTCGAAAAATCATATAAGGGAAGAACAATAGTAATAACTGCTTTCTTGGATGTATTTTTTACCTTTCTGTTGAATGCAAGCTGTTATTGATACACTTTTATTTTTGCTTGCCTAATCCCTCTGGCAACTCTAGATGTTGTTTCCCTCCTCCTCCCAGCTCCGCAAGGGATTATAGCAACTCCTTGAACACCAGAGCAAGATGCATTGCTCAGAAGGTACCCAAGCGATGTCCTAATGTGAATTGCAGTGGCCTCTGCACTGCATGCTAATGGCAAATGCTAGTAGCACCAAGAAACACCAAAACAATCCTTGAATTACCACATTTTCCTGAACATTTCTGTATAGTTCCACAGGAAATCAGTGTCCTACAATACCATAGATTCTCACTTCCCCCCTGGAGGCAACTGAGTTTCAACAAACAGCTACTTCACCTCAGACTAGTCACTCACTTCACCTACCTCCAAGCCACAGCCTACACCAAATACTCCCACGTTAGCATTTACTGTCATCACTGCTTTTTAACAAATTTAATTTCTTTTAACTCTCAAAAAGGACACCGCAGCAACTTCAGGCCACAGCAGTTCACACTCTCTATAGGACCTAGTACAGTTAGCATGTGTTTTGCAGGCTTGGGTAGATATTCTGTTAAAAGTCTTGGGGAAATTTAAAATGGAGCAATATCATTGGAAAACTAAAACTTTGTATTAGTAGACGCTTCACATCAGATTAAGAAAACGAGCAACATGAGGACTCAAAGGCAAGTCCCTTTCAATAGGGGCTTTTAATAAGTAACTCAAGTTCACATAAATCAGTCTGCATTTTCGTGCCCACATACTTCTGACTCTGCAGGGGAATCCATAACCATCACTGCAAATATTAGCCTTTACCAAACTGCTCCAGTGGATGTGAAGGTAAGCAGCAACCACAACCATCTGCTAACAAATGCAGGTAATTGAGAGCTAAACTGTCAGCTGCACCTGCAAATCAAACTTTTACTTTTTCCCTGTGGCCTACATTTTGAGATATGATCCAGAAATTTGGGGAGGATTCTCCCAGAATGTTTCTGCAAAAATTCTTTATCTGATTAATTAATCAGGTCTGACCACAATCCTGCCATTTCTGTTCAGTTTATCCTCAAAGAGCTGCACACAGGGCAAATTTTAATTTTGCAGTTTGGACCCAAGGTCAAAATATTCCCAGTAGGAATATCACAAGATTTGGACAAGACCAGACATTCTCTCAATGTGTGCAACAGTAAAAAACTGGGCAGAGAATTGGGAAGAAGAAATGAGTCCTTTGCTGCCCTGTCCTGTATTTACACTTCCAAATACAGCCACATTTTCTGCCTCAAAGCAATTAAAAATAAGCTTTAGCAGCAGATCTCCTATGCTTTTTTCTTACTTGGACTTGGTTAGATTTTCTGGGGTCTAAAAAAAAAAAAATCATCCCCTGGTATCCGTGACATGGATGTTACTAAAGGATGTTCTCTCGCCAGGACTACCAGCCCAAAGGCTGTAACAAGCCATCCCAACTAAACCACTGGCATCCCCAGAGAGCTTTCTTTTTCTGAAGAAAGAAAATAGGCTGCAATTCCATTGGCAGGAAAGCTGGCATGTTTGCCATGAACAACAGCCAGATTTCCTTTCTCTGCAGGTGCCAGCTTTGCCCATACATACCAAAAATCCAGCTTATTTTTTTGTTCTGTCATCACAACTCACTGGCAGTAGTGCTTTGTTTCATCCCATTTTATGGCTCACATGTGCAGCATTGTCTTGTTCAAATTATGAAGGCACAAACACCACCTGCCACTGCTCTGTGGGGTTTTGATCTGCCTTTTCTGTGCGTTCAGGTAATCTATGCTGCCATTTTCTAGGCATCAAATCCATGATTTCTGGCTGTTATACCCAAAGTTCCATACACTGAAATTTGTGGTTATGAAAACACTAGATTAGATTTAAAAGAAGAGTAGAACTAGCAAGTTACAGAAATTTCTTGTAGCAACCAGAGTGACCTGGTGCTAACAACAGAAATAATTAAAGAGAAAGCAAGAGATGAAAAGAAGAGATAGGGAGATCAAACAGCATCATCAGAAGGATATACACTGCAGTCCAGACTACAAATGCGAAAATAAAAAGCCCTGATAGAGGTACTTCAGCCTAAGCTTCACTCCCAGGGAAGTTTCTAAACCCTCCAGAAGGTTATAATTAGCTTCTTACACATATACTTCTATCGGCACAACTTGTCAGTTGGAATATTTTCTCATCAATAAAGGCCACAGGATCAGGCTCTACAGAAAGTGTTAATGACATTTAACTGCTCACAATTCTTTCTCCTCTTCCTGGATTTCCTACGACATTTATCTGGGATTAGGGTAATATGTCCCTATTTCCAGGAACGTGCATTGGACACCTGGTTAGTGCATTCTCTTCAAGGACGTGTTAACAGTGGCATCCTTGCCCCAAGTACACTCAGCTGGAAAATACTGGGCCCAAGCCTTTCCCAGCAGAAATACCTCCTACCTGTGCTTTGTCTCCATGCACTTTGCTCACTTCGCTAAAAGTATGCCTGCAGTATATTCAAATAAATTTACAGGAACCAAACCTACACATGAACATGTTTCCAGAAAGGAACAAAGACACATTTACCCAAGCGAAAGAATTATTTGAAAATTCAGATGATTAAATGCAGCCTGCTGTTCGTTTTACCTCTGTGGTCTCCAGTAAGTACCATAAATCCTGGTTATACTCTGAGACAAATTGTCACATTATAGCCCTACTGTACAGGCATACACACATTCCTTGCTATAAAGAGAAGGAGAGAAATCCATGCCAGATTAGGGCATATGGAATCTCTGTTTAGGGATAAATCATTTTAAAAACTTCTTTCTCTCTCCATGAGTCACATATGAATTGCTGAAAGTGTTCTGTCAACAATAGTTTATTTACACACAGAACTAATTAGCATTATCATGGCAAACTGGAGAAAAAGGATTATAGCTAGGAGACATCATAAAACAAGCGATACCATTTTAGGAAGGTTGGGGAACAGAGTCTTGCAGATCTCTAGCCTGGAAGTATATAAATTGGCCACTTTCCAGGTGGATGTCAAGATGAAGCTAATTTTTAACATATCTTCCATTACCAATAATATTACTTCAAACTTAAATGCCTGAGCCCTAATTTGTATTATCTAGATGTTTGTTTGCAGTATGCAATGCAGAGTAGAGCCTGGGCACTTTCTTTTGCTTACAGTCCACTATCTTAGTTTCACATGTTAGCACCACAATGTTAAGTTTGGATTTGCATTATTATGTATTCACTTATAACTTCGAGAAGTTTTAAATGCCCCAAAACATTTATATTCCATATTTGAAGATTATTTAAAGTCAGCAACTAAATTTTAAACTAAATTAAATTTAGAGAGTCTCTTTAAATTACTGAGCAGAGTACATATTCTGGGACTCACATAGAACTTTCGTCATAAATAAGCGGAACAAGATAATTACATGCCTCAGTAGCTCATAGGGGTCTAAAGGTTATCGACACATAACCTGCTTCATAATGGAAGAAGAAATCATCTCTGCTATAGCTGGGTGTATAATTCAAAGATATTTCCATAAATACATAAACACTGCAAAATGAATTTATGTGGCACATAGGCATTTCATTTTCAGAGCTGCTAATGTGTTTGCTCGTTAATTTGTCAGGAATGTTCACTTTGATTTGCTCCATTTACCTTAGGAGGGCCTTCAACAGCAAAACTGTCAAAACTGCAAAATCAGACTGTGCAAAATAAGAGCATCTTAGGTACGCACTGCTCACACAACTCTAAATGGTCATTACACAGATATCTGCCCACTTAGAACAGCAGAGGGATCAAGGATGAGAAACTGCTTAGAATGCTGGAGAGGACCTTCCACCCCATCCACACTTGATCAATGGAGATCCCTCTTCCTTTGCTGCACAGGGAGAGAGCCCCTTCCTTCTTTTTGACGGATCACTCCCCAGGAAACTCCTTGCTCCTCATTTACTGCCTACCTCCCGGGACTGAACAGCCTCACATCCTGTGACAAAGCTCATTAGGACATGTAGGACTTTGGAAAAGCTCTCAAATTCTTTACAATTTTAGTTAATAAATACTTTCAGGCAGGTTCCAGTTTTCCCTGAAATTATCTCCAGCACCATAAAGGAGCAGTTTTCCTTGCAGAGCTTCCCAACGCTGCCTTTCCCTCCATGAGAGGGCACTGCCTCCCCAACGCAGAGACTGGAAAAGCACCTTGTGCTCCCAAGCTCAGTGTGGCAACTCCACAAGGGATAAAACACTGATGCTTCAAGCCTTTCACCCTCTTTGGGATGGACAAAGCTAGCTACGAGCTCTCCCACCTCTGCAGATGTCAGTGCAGCTGTGACAGTCACAACCGGATACGCTTGCTTTGCTTTCTGCCACTCTTAAACCACCCGTGGCTTTCACGCAGCCGCTGGCACACCTGGCTCCGTAGGTTTGCAGGTGGGCCCACCTGGTTCCCCCGCGCCCAGCCTGCACAGGCAGCTCAGCACCGCTGACTCGGGAGCACGCACCCAACCCTGGCACGGAAGCAGGGGTTGGGAAAAGGAAAGCACGGCCAAGCTTATGAGCAGGCAAGTGAAAACTTGCGCAGCCTCAGGTGTCTAGAAATGGTCTGAAGTATTAGATAAGCACAGAGTATTTTTTGCCATCCAAATTTCTCTTTGCGGCAACTGTATGTAGAATCATAGAATCACCAGGTTGGAAGGGACCCACTGGGTCATCCAGTCCAACCATTCCTAACACTCCCTAAACCATGCCCCTCAGCACCTCATCCACCCATCCCTTAAACACCTCCAGGGATGGTGACTCAACCCCCTCCCTGGGCAGCCTCTGCCAGTGCCCGATGACCTTTTCCATGAAAAACATTTTCCTGATGTCCAGCCTGAATCTCCCCTGGCAGAGCTTGAGGCCATAAGTTTGGGGTATTCTCTTTGGTAATTTGGTGGGTTTTTTTTGTGAGCATGTTCCTGATATTTCCCCCTTGTCTAGAGTTTCCCAGTTTCATCTGGCCAATTTTAATGGGCAACAAAAGCTGAGCAATCCAAAGATTTTGACCTTGAGAAGCTACACTGTTCAGAAGCTAAAGAACGACGTTTTACCCTTGCTAAGAACTTAATTTGACAGAAGGAAGGGCCAGAGCCTGTCTCCAGCACCACAAGCCTTTCCTTTCTGCAGGCATTACAGGGCTGCACTGTTTGTCCTCAGTGAAAGAGGAATGACACACAAGTCCTGGGCTGGAGGCAGGAGGAGTGAATACTGGCAAGAGCCCTGGCAGCCCTTGCTCACCAGCTTTGAGATCTAGAGACTGATCCTGCCACTGGGGACAGAAATGGGTGGGAGGAGAATGGAAACAAATACTGGGAACCTCAAGAAAGTGTTTATATTTCCTAAGTAAGACTGGCAAAGCCTGCCAGGTGAGATAAGCGTTTCCACACAAGCTAACAGAAACAGATGATCTTAATGTACTTCCTTCCCAGCTCCACCCCACAGATCCATTTGGGATGGCACCTCCCCCAGGTTCTCCTTCCCAAGAGGAGATGCCAGCACCTCCCAGCTCTGCAGTGCTGCCCTGGAGTCAGATCCATCGTGCAGGTACAGCGTGTGTGTGCTGGGCTGTGCTTCCAGCAAGCACCACTACTGTTTGCCTTGCACACTCCCTAAACTGACATTTGAAACTCCAGCTTCCACTTATTCACATCTTTAGGGAGATATTTTTGCTCCTTTCCACTTGGCGTTTTGATCCCTAAACACTTGAATAAGTAGCATTTTGATTGTATTACGATGGGAGCAGCAGGGATATTCCTGTCACTATAGCACATGCACTTAATACACAAGAGGCTCTCAGCAGGTCAGGTTTCACTCCTGACATTGGTTTTTCTGTGTAAACCATTTATTTTGCTGAGTTGGTATTTATATATCGACCCCTACCCCCATTTGAAATCTGATGCAAATAGAAGCTTAAACTCATAACTGGTTGGAGGGTTTTTTTGCCCAGAAAGCTAAGCTCACTGCTGTTCGCATGTGGCCACCCAAATTCCCAACCAGGCTGCTGCAGCCTTGTTTTGCAGTTCATAAAGCGTGAAAGGCCTGGCTGGTGCTGGTTCCCACATTCCTGATCAGGGCAAGTCGAATTAAAGCTCCTCACTCATAGCCTGCACCTCTCCCCCATGAGTCTAAACTTACACGGATGAAGAACAAGAAAGAAAAGCCTGAACAAGTGCAAAGTAGTTTCTCCACAAATTTAAGTGCAGTATAGCCACCCCTTCCTGCTTTCTCTCACTGTCATCCAGCTGTGCCCATAAAGCAGACTGATGAACTAATGTGGAGCTGAGGGGAGCTATTAAATCTGCTCCCTGGAGCTTTAACACTTGGAGCAATTTGTAGTGGAATTATTCTCCTAGATCAGTTTGCAGCCTACCTCCACTCAGGGTTTGGTGCTGAGGCTGAGTAACCTGCTGTCTGCAAATCCTTCCACTCCAACTAAGGTCAGATGTGGGGGAGGCCACACATGGCTCAGACGGGCACAAATCCGCACACCGGCATTCCAGCAGAGGAGCTAAGGCCGAGTTCAGGCTCCTCTCCTTGAAATGCATTATTGTTAGTGTTAACTATCTGTGAGATATACCAACTGTCTGGCAAGCAATTCCAGGCAGCACTATTTGTTTAGGACAGGACTGGGCTCTGCAAATTCAAATTAGACACCTTTTTTTTTATATCTACCTCAGCCAGGAATGTTCGAGGGTGTGCTGGACTTCAGGATTCAGGGAAATGGAACGAACAGCAAACCTGAAGCTTTGTAAGAGTTTGTGTGTGTTTCTTTTTTAGTTATTTCCTTGTCTCTTTAGATTCTTTGGGAAACAAGAAAACAAAGTATATTTGTCTACTAAGTTCTCCTCATCGCCACAGAACAGATGCACCGATTTGTTTTTCGGCAACGGATCACAGAAACCAGTTTGCCTCTTTTATTTTTCTCTCCACTTCTCTGGGAAAACCCCTCAAAAACTTTATTGGTAAGCACTAGGAAAGTGAAAAGAGAACCTCTATCATTATTCCAACTTTTGTTCGTTACCACCACTGCTCTAGAGGAAAAGCAGACCCTAAAGCCTCAGTCGATGATCAGATCATGAACTAGCTGGCTCCTAACAGAGCATCAAAGTGTTCTAGAACAGTTGAACCTGCCCACTTGGCAGGAGAGATGCGATGCCCTCCACACTGCAACACTGCTTCCACAGCTTTCAGGTGTTCACATACGGATACCTACACCAGGCACCTCAACAGCTTGACCTCAGCACACGGAAGCTCTCTAAAACCTCAGACAGTTGAAGAGCTGTAGCTATTTCTCTCTTGCTCCAATATTGGAAGGGAAATAAGTTGGGCTTATGTAGAGTACCTGTTGTTTCCACCACCCCCTCAAAGTAGCCAACCTAGGAAATGTCAAACAGCCAAATAAACCAATCAGGCTTCTACTCAAGGACTGGAAAACATCTCTGTCATAGCCATAGAAAATGAACATAGTAATCAAGCTTCAAAACTACTCACTGTTTAAAGAACAAATGTTCTTACATGTTCTTTTCAGAGCAGTTGCCCTTAGGATGGAGCAGGATAGCTGACAGCCCCAAGTCTGTAAGCCCTCTTAAGCCTTCCTTCAGAGAGCACAACCTACAACCTCCCCACTCCAGGCAAACTGCAGCTGTATCTTGTCACAGCCTTTATAGCCTAACCAATCTGGCTAATTATGCCCCTCAGCTGTTTGATTGTAGATTAATTGGTGCTCTTTAACCCTTTCCAGTCTAGTGGTACAGTTTGGGCGTGGGTGATCATCACATCTTTCCTGCCAAGTGGGAAGGTTCAACCATTCTTCATCAAGATCATGTGTCCCTCCCTAAATATCAGCAAAATGTTTTGATTAATTCATCTATACAATTTCCATCTTGGCTGATTGAACTCCACCTGGTTTGCATTCACATCATTCACAGGCATGTACCAAGGTAGATGAAACAAATCTCCATGGGCTTAGTTCATAGTCCAGTACTGAGAAGTACTGTAGGTCTTTCTTTTAACTTAAAGAAATCCCTTTATATGAAACCTGTGTGGAATTGTTATGAAGAGCTTTGTTCACCAAAAGTAGTACAATTAAGCACTAGACACCAGCCAGTCCCTGAAGAGCTTGATGCTGTGTCTTGAAGAGGTAAAGCAGAACCCCAAATAAGCCTGATTCAAACACTCACCAGCAAAATCTGCCTTGAAATTACTCTCTAGAATCTGCCTGTTGGGACAGGGTGAAGGTTTTGTGCATAATAAACTTGCATTTATTTGGAGTTAAATGACAAATAGCTCCATTTGTCTTTTATTCTCCTGTTAACGCTTGAACCTGGGGATTATTATCTATGCAATGCCTAAGGCTTGTAGATGAAGTGACCTCTTCATCTGGACATGATTTCCTTCATTTGAGGGATGTCTTTCAGCAGTTCATTCAGCCTTTTTATGTATATTTTTGGCTGCGTACTTAGTTTTCAAGCAATTGTTTAAAGTGCCTGCCATTTTAGTTCCATAACTGTGATTTTCCCTGAAAGTGTTGCTAAACAGCTCCAGGGTGGTGAAGAGTCCTGTGAACAGTTCTTGACAAACAATATCCACAATACAAGAATTAACTCTAAATCATGACCTAGCTGGAACACAGGCAGAGCATAAAAAGGCAGTCATTATTATCATTATTTTTGCATTACCCATTTCTAGCCAGTGTTAGCCGTTTATCTGATACCTCTGCTTACACTCCCTCAGATCACAATAAAAAGGAAATGATTGGCAGGATGAAAAAAAAAAAAACGAACAGCCTAACCTCATAAGAGCATGAAAATGTGATTTTATCATTTTGTACAGTATCCGTAATATTTGCTATGGATTTTGAGAGTTTATTCAATTTTTCTAAAATCTGGATATTTTAGCTCTCATCCCACATATCAAAGGGAAGAGCAGGGAAAAGGATTCCCTAGTATGTAAATGATGTGAAATATTGAGATTTCAAGTAAATAGTGATACTTTTGGAGAAAGAAGGGATGGTGAAAAAAATTCCAGGTTCCTGTCAACAAGAACATTTCCAAAGAACCCAAGCTCTTAACGTTTTTACTTGTTTCCTCTGAAGCAAATGTGGCTATGTATATTTTTCGGTTTCTTTTCCTCCCACTACTCTCTTTTTGCTACCTACTCCAGCTGTTCCTTTTCTCTCTCTCCTCTCGCCTCTAGTTTGTGCTTATAATTAATTGCTTCTGTAGCGGATTGTAAGTAAAAAAAATGGAAACTGCTTTCAAATGTTTGACCCTCAATAGCTAATATCACATATCAGTGGAATAATTAATATACTTAATCCTTAAAATTCTGCTCTCATGTTTAAATCAAAAGGTTAAGTCATGGATCAGACCAGTTTTTAATAATGCATTCACAGCTTTATTTTCCATAAGGAGCAAAAAGTTTCCATAATCAGGCTGGGGAAAGAAGAAAGTTTGCTCCTTGGAAGGGATTCTTGTTTGCAATTCTATTTATTTCCCTTCTTTTCATTGCTCTGGCTATTAACCTCAAAATCCAGCTCTTTAATCTAAAAGGTTTCTGTGTTTCTTATTGGTTTTTCAATATGTGATACTTATTCCGAGCTTGTAGTTTCTTCAGTGAGCTGAAGACATGTAACACCCTGTTGGGTGTTACAGACAAGCGATGGGTCTCCATTCAGCCCAGTTTCACATCAGCATTTCTCCAGTACTGGACCTCCAATGCACCATTAAGCCAGAGGAAAGTAGGCCTCCAGCTTCAGGTACATCAGAGAAAGAAGTGAGAGGTGTGAATAAGTTCAGCTCCTTGTGCTTTCGTTTTCACAGAAATACTCCTTGTATTGAGAAGAAGGAGAAGGAGAAGGAGAAGGAGAAGGAGAAGGAGAAGGAGAAGGAGAAGGAGAAGGAGAAGGAGAAGGAGAAGGAGAAGGAGGAGAAGAAGGAGAAGGAGAAGGAGGAGAAGGAGCCAGCAAACATGCTGAATCATCCAGAATGTTGCAGAAGATTCAGACTTTGTTGAAACAAGATACTCATTTCTGTGTCGTTTTCATTCTTCCCTACAGATTGCCTTAACCTTGGACACAGACAGAAGAATTTCTTTCTTTTACTGCAGTTGCTCTTCTGTCAGAGAAGGCGGCATAAACCAGTGAATGCTCTCTGCTAGAGTAATCAGAATAAACGGACAAGACATTTATAGTAGTTCTGCTTTAATATATGTGGCTGCCTACTAAGAGGTTTGCTCTACACAGAAAACACGCTCACATGCTGAAAGAGCAATGTTTTCTTTTTTTGTCCAAAAGAGAGGGATAAAATGTTGGGGTATATGGATTCGAACATAACTCCAGAAAGGCACAACTTCCCGGAGTAGTACCCATCAAAAAGGGGCTGGTATTGCAATAAACAATAATATCAATGTTTATTTTTGGTTTGGGGAAGTCATTGTGGTATTTTTTTCCCCAATGAAAATAACAACAAGCACCAGGTTCTGCTTTGTTTTCTTCCATTTTGAGCCCTCGGTTTTTGTTTTCCTTTTTCTTTCTGTTGAGAAAGCAAAGAGCACACACACAAGAACTCTGGAGGGAAAAAAATGGAAAATGTGGATTGACAAAACTTTAAAAATTACACCTGAGAGCAGTTATTCTTCTGAAGTTCTATTTTTATTTTCATGGGGCTTTTTTTTTGCTGGAATATCAAAATATATGGGGAAAGAAAGTTAATGATGTTTGGGCTATAATAGAATATTGACCTATTTTACCTCTGAGAGAGGGGAGGAATAAATCTAACTCATAGTACATCCTGTTGCAGTCAGCTCTTTTCCTGAAGCAAATAGGTGGGAAGCAGCAGCCATCATCATCATCATCATCATCATCATAATCATCAGCATCATCATGATACTTAGAAATATTGATCATAGTTATAATGTGTGCCAGAGAGAGCTGTGAAGTGCATTTTAATTCCTCACAAAATATCATAGAAGTGCACATTAGAAAAAACAAGGATTAAGACTCTTTTATTTCCATTCTGATTTTAGATGTTTTTTAATTTAACTTTTAAAGAAAAATCATCAGCGATACCAAGATAT
The DNA here is from genome assembly GCF_017976375.1 of Cuculus canorus. Classification (NCBI taxonomy): domain Eukaryota; kingdom Metazoa; phylum Chordata; class Aves; order Cuculiformes; family Cuculidae; genus Cuculus; species Cuculus canorus. The sequence continues at coordinate 10,493,331 of NC_071412.1, read as the reverse complement.
GTTCGTGAAGTGAAAATGATTTTTAAAAAGAAATCTTACAGAAATGCCTTTCCTGCTTGATCTAAAGGATGTTCTTGGTACTCCAGAGAGACTCTGGATCAGAGGTAGGTTGTGCTGTGATATACAAACATTTAACCAAGATAAACTGATTCTTTTATGAACAAACAGGTCTGTTAATTGTTTTCTGTGATATAAGGGTAATGGGTGTATTAGCAAACTCCAGATTCAATAAAGGAAAGAGCGATAATCTCCTCTTGTTGATAGCAGTTTAATTCATGCACACAGTGGATACAGGAGAACAATATGGGAATTAAATACCAGGTACTAGAGATCATTTAGGAAAAGGTGTGGATGAGAGAAAGAAGTAAAATACTTGGAGTAGAAATGGAAACAGACTGAGGGCAGGGACTCATGTTGACTTGTTTGTATACAGCCAGTGTTAGAAATTATCCTCCTTAACCACCATATTAAATTAGTACCTCGTTCATTACATGTGTTTGTCTGTGCCAAAAATGGGTCCCTTACCCTGCCAGGCAGTCATAGAATCATAGAATCATAGAATAGTTTGGGTTGGAAGGGACATTAAAGCCCATCCAGTTCCAACCCCCTGCCATGGGCAGGGACATCCCACCAGCCCAGGCTGCCCAAGGCCCCATCCAACCTGGCCTGGAACACCTCCAGGGATGGGGCAGCCACAGCTTCCCTGGGCAACCTGTGCCAGTGTCTCACCACTCTCATATTGAAGAAATTCCTCCTTATGTCTAATCTAAATCCGCCCTTCTCCAGTTTATACCCGTTGACGTAGTCCTATCACTACAAGGCTTCGTAAACAGTCCCTCATTTTCAGGTAATTGTTTAGTTCATTGGTTAGGATACATAGGACATCTGTACAAGAAACATCACCATCTGTGATTGGCCAGTGCATGAGTTACCCCCTCCTTCTCATCATCTGCAAATATATAAATTGAAGAGGCTTTACCAACCAAGTATCCAGGATTTTGTTGTGAACAGAGTTTATTAGGGCAGAATTGTTCAAAGTTCTGCCTGAGGAGAGATGCTTTACTGAGGTGATTAAGATGTATGAGTCTCCAAGCTCTCCCTCCATTTGGCTTTCTGAAATCAACACTAACATGTCCTAGCAAGAGAGTCATGAAGATTTTAACGTACGGCCCACAGGATACAGTCAGCACATTTGTTGCAAAAAATACCTTGGCTGCTTTGCCATTCTGTACTGTGAGCAAATAACGTTTTTCCCCCTTCTCTGAATCTGTTTTCCAAACTTACTTGGAATTCTTTTTCCTTTGCTGAAATTTTGAATTCAAACCTGAGGAAGTTCACACCACATCTCCCCTTGAACTTTTAATCCAGTATCATCACATTATGGGGTTTTGTATACACTGGGGTTTTAGTGATAACTGAATGAATTTAACCTCAGTCAGTTTTGATTTTATATCATCAAAAAGTCTCAGCAGGTCTTGGTGAATCAGGCTTCTTTCTTCTTCTCCTCCACTTTTTTCAGAGTCCATTCTGACAAAACCAAGGACCCTTGGGCAATACCTTCTATTTATTTCACTGTCTGAAGCTAATGTGAACAGTTGCACTGACAAAAGTTAAATAGCTTGAAAAATACGTTTCCAGCCCTTGAGGCAAAAGTTTAAACTACTTTTTTTTTCTTAACATTTTCCTTTTCTTCTTTCAAAACAACCGGAGAAAACCCTGCTGCTGTGCTAATGGTTAATTTATAAATTGCTGCATTCTCTTGTTTTACTCCTGAACCAGGTTTAAAATGAAGGTTTGTGTTTCAGATACAACAAAACAACTAGGAAATGAAGTAATTGTGCATCACTGTTGGGTATAAACCGTCAAAGAAGTTGAAACCGTTTGAAAAATGTTTCTATTTTCTAGGGATGATGTAGCCTGTAAAGCATTTTATTCTTTTGTTACTGCTCTCCTTAAAGCTCACTCATGCAGTTCAGGCAATTCACAGGCAACGAGAGCTCTGATCCTTCTGCTTTCTTGAAGGTACCTTCTTGATGGTACTTTCTGAAGAGTTCCCTCCCAAGTCAAATTCTTCCTTTCCATCCGTTTCTCCTTTCTGGATTTTGCTTCTTTGTTTAAGGCATAGATCTGATTCATTTCTGTGCTAGAGTCAGCCAGAAGCACTTCACCCAAGACAGTTGCATTCAGCAAGGGGCTGCTTTGTTCCTATGAAAATCATCAACAATAAATGAGTAAAGATAAAATATCCTTGAATGTGTGCTATGCTATTAAAAATTAACTAAAATGTCATCATAATTTGAAACTAAAAAACATTTATGAGGGATTAAAATCACCCATTCTTTTTTTTTTAAAGCAACACTGAGTCATGCTGTCCACTCTTTCTTCCTTGCAACAATTTAGGCAAGCGCCGATGTGATCACCTAAAATCTCTGATTTTTTCAACCTCTGTTTTATGGTGTTTTCAGTTGTCCAAATCTAAGCATGTGCAGAACCACATGATTTACAGGACCTGATGAATGTCACAAAAAAATACCACTAACAGCCCTGAATATAGCTAAAAGCTACTTTATTACATTGTGTTGAAACATGTGTATATAAAATACCTATCAAAATTCTTGAGGACTATAATTATGTACAAAAAATAAAGCCTGTTCACAGGACATGGAGAGAAGTGAGAGAGGTCTAAAATCATCAAATATTTGCAATGACTGATTTACTCAGTTCTACGCACAACCACCTGCAAGTGCACAGTGAGACAACTTTGTTTTCTTTTAGTTGTTTTATTTGGCTTTTAATCTAATGACAGATACCCAGAAACATTCGGGAGTTTATTTGTCTTCAGAATGCAGTTAGAGATCAGATCTAGTAGTGTCATTTACTTGTGGAGATAAAGGGATAGCACTATTAAAACAACACAGCCATTTAGGAAATGCACTGATAAATGAACATGTTATGTATATGCTGTATCCTCACACATGTACATAAGTGTATATGTGTATATGAATATTTGAATATTGAATATTAAAATGAATATTTTTTCATTTGGCTTTGTAATGTGAGGTTACAATGCTTCAGAGCTGAGCCAAAAGAAAAGAAGCAGCAAGTGGCAGTAGCTAGCTTACATTTCTGCTTATGCCAAGGCTATGGCTTCTCCCCGTGCTCATTGTCAGAAGTCCCTGGAGAAGCTACATGTGATACAGTCTCGATTGCAGTCAGTTTCTATGAATTATTGGCCAATAAAGACCAAAGACAACAATGCATGGTATAGATCAGGTATCAGTGACTGCCAAGGTATCTTGGTAGCACCACTGCAATTATTCCTGTCCTTTCCAGCCACTCAGAGCTCACGTGACTTATTTAAACTCTTTGGAGGTTAAAAGCAACCAGACACAGCCTGCTATTCTCAAAGGCAGGCTTTGCCCCAGGGACACTGAAGTCCCACTCCTGTCATCACCGGTAAAGATGATGCAGAGCAGCTTGGTTCGGCTCCTGCTCTAAACCAGCCTTTGAAGCGCAGCTCCTCTTCACTGACGACAGAGCATTAGTTTTCAGTCTCTCTCCATTGTGGACCTTTTGGGCCTCTGTAATGGCCCGAGGGAGGAGGTGTAGTAAGGTGAATCTATCAGTAACGTGGTTTTCTTAGTTACCTTCAAGGTGCCTTGTCTGAGTAGCTCCTCGATTCCCAGCACCAGCACTGCAGAGGCTCAGGCTCACCTTTGTTAATCCTCCTCTGGGGAGCAGGCACAGTCTCTCAACACTGAATCAGCATTTATCAACCTAACAAATTTGATTAAATCTGACAGGAGATCCTGTCTTATTCCTATCAGTAAATGCTAAGGACAAGCCCATACAGCCTTCACAAAATTTGCTCCATTTCTTATTCTCTTACATTTTTCTGCTGTCTCTTCATCTGTATTGTAGCTGCACTCTTATTTCACTGCAAGCAAAGGAAATGCATGTTCAGTAGAAAAAAGACCTGTTCTGCTAGTTAGGTACTATCTGTTACAGGATAGTTTTGTTTCCTTCTCATCTCTGGGCTGGTGCACCCTAAATATAGCTAAATATAGCTAAATATCTGAGATAACAGCATCATAGGAGAAACACTGAGACCATCAAGGTTCAAGTCACTCCTGCTGCTTCAACAAGAAGCCCAAGCCAGAAGGCTGAAGCATGTGGAGTGAAATCTGGGGCCTCAGAATGAATCCTGAAGCATTATCTCATCTGAACACAGCATGCCTCGTGGTCCCAATGACTGGGTAAATGCCTTTCAGGCCAAAGCAAAGTAGCAAGTTTGAACAATTCACCTCTGATACGAAATCAATGCTTACTTTCTGTATTCAGCTTCCAGGCTAGATTTTCCTTTTCTCTTTTTCCACACCAAATCCCTGTCCTTCAGGCAGCTGCCGTCTTCTTTCCCAGAAGAGTTGAAGAAAGGGTTGGAGTGGAGGAAAATGATCATTGACGTTTATGTCACCATGAGCAGACACAGGTTAATGATCAATTGATGACAGTCCACACATGGCAGGTTCCTGCCTGCAGTATATGAAGGAGATGCTGTTGATGGCACTCATTGCTCAGCTTTAGAATTTAAACGCTTTGCAATACTGTTTTCAAACTCCTCATGCTCAGTGCCAAGTGAGAAGAAAGCAGAGAATCAAACATTAAACGTCTGCAAGGCTCATGACAGCAATGTCTGTGCCAAAGAAATCTGGCATGTCTGAACCCCTCATCCTGAGAAAAGGTTTTGTTCTCTTTTTCCCCCACTCTCTATCTTTCTTTTCTTCTCAGCTTCCTACCACATCCTGAGGTTTGAGTCACTGTGGGTTGTACTTTTATCAACAATGAAACACAGAGACACCTTTCACAGCTGCTGAGCTGGTTTCTTTCTTGGAATTTGGCATTATAAAAGCTAGTTTGCTTTCGGAGAGTTCACGGATGTGTGTATGCAGCCTCAGACTTGCACACAAAGAACTTTCCATTTGCAGAGCTGTATACAGCTGAATCTGTCATTTGGGGCGACTGCTGCTGTCCTGTCACCCAGGAGGAATGAGGTGATGCTTGATAGGCTAGCAGGTAGCCCAGAGACTAATTACAGCCCTGCAAATAAAAATCAAATAATAATTAAAAAAACAATAGATTATGAGCTTTTTCAGTATGCCAAACACACTGAAAAGTGACAACAGCTTCAAGATTAATGTTACTGATTTGAGATCCTTACATAGAAAATTCTTTTTAGAGCTGCAAAATCTTTTCAGAGCTGCGTTTCTGGCTCCTCATTGCAACAAGGTTTCTCACCTTACTACATTCCCCAGTTATAGGGAAATGTTATTACCTGGGCTGGGCCAATGAGTGGGGCAAGTCACACTTCCAGAAGCGCATCCTGCTACCGCACAGCACAGCAGCCTATTCCCACATGTGCTGATGCCTCTCAAGACTAGCCTGTTAACTTGATTAACTTTCTTTCTTGATATCCCTTCTCCCACCCCATCCCAACCCCAGTGCACTGGTTTTCATTTCCACGTGGCCGCGGCACTTCCTGATTGCTCTTCATACCAAAAATTATGAACTCCATCAAGAAAGACTTTTCTGATGGCATTTCCTGCCTGTCAAACAACAGGAAGCATCAGAAACCTTGCGAGAAAACCATTTCTCATGATACTACGAGGTTAATAAGCTGGGCCCAGATGGCTTGGATAGGTTTGGGGAGCATTCACTTCAGTATCTGAGTGTTAGGATATTTATCTGAACTTTTGATCCTGTTGAGGTTTGGCTATCTCTTTCGGATTCCACCTAAACTTTCACGCTGTCTGCTGTGCTTTCTCTGGCCAAATGCATTTCACAAGGAGGGTTATTTATACCTTCTGCTCAGCTCAGGATGAGCACAGTGCTTTGAGCTGCTCTAGTTGCATAAGGATACTCTCTCCTGGCATTGCTTCTTGTCATTTGCTCTGATTTGTGGGGTTTTAGCTCACACATATCCCGACAAGTGGGGAATCTGTCCGTGTAAGTTGATAAATCGCTTAGCTAATCCCTTTCATTCAAAACTCTTCAAAGTAAATAAAGTGAAGATTTTCTCCATCAGTGTGTTTCAGTCTCCTAAAACTGGGAAAGGGAATTATATTGTGTTGTTTAGCTCACCCATCACATACATTGGATAGGAAACAGTTGAATTAAAGAGTTCACATTGTCCAAACTCGTTAATGAACACTGGAAGAAAATATTTGAAAGAGTCCAGGTTCACTTCCCAAATAATTCACAAATCAGAAAAGGAGTGATGGTCCTGCTTGGAAAAGCAGTGCGTTCCTCTTGAATCAGCATTTACCCTTAACAATAAACATATGCTTAAATCCACCTAAGATGAGTGAGACTAAAGAGTGCTGAGCTAGGACACTATCATGGAACTTTTTCAGCTGTTTTTAACCCTGGAATTTTTGCCCCGCATCCTGCAGACACTGCCGGAAATCCCTAAGGCAGCCAAGGGCATTTGGGTATTCATTTCTGCATGTCAAAATTTCCCCATGGGATTTGCAAAACTCGAACCGGCCTGCTTTGTATTCATCTGAATGACAATGTTAGCTACTGATTTCTCTTGGAGATGGCGTTGTTCCAAAAATAAGAGGTTCAGTTTTGCTGTAGCGGTAAATGGAAATAAAAGACAGGCAAAATACCGATTTCCTGCCTGAAATGCAAGTAACTACTGAGATGCAATAAAAAAAATCAAAGATTCAAACTGTTATTCAGCAAAGCTGCTCAGGACATACCTGAAAGTGTCTCTTCGCTTTATTTTTCTCATCTATTCCCAGGTAGACTGGACTTTCTTTACTGTGGTGTGTTGTCAGCAAATAACATTTCACGAGACAGATACAGTCTGCAACGTCCTGTCTGCTGTTCTTATTAACAATTTTTCCCCCTCATTTATGTCTGCTTCATCTGAAACAAACAGTCTACATGTCAGATGTTCATTATATTGAGGATGTCCCAATGACAACCAATTTATTTTCCTGCCTGCACCTCCAAGAATTGTATTAGTAACGATGTCTACCTGCTCTAGAGACGCTTTGTGAAAACTGATGATCTGCCATGAGGATACTTAATTACATCTTCTTAAAGGTACACAATTAAGTTTGCAGGTAAAAGATTGCTCTGGGGTTAAAAATGTATTTTCAAATTAGTTTTCCTGGTGGGTAGGATGTTTAATTTTCATTTTGGTAGCCAAACTGGAGATTGATCTGAGAGATCTGGCAAGACGAATGCTCTCAAAAGCAGAGATGATACCCATCAGAGCTGTCTATTAACCTTTAGACACTGTGATATTTGGAAGTAAAACCAGGAAAATAGTGTATACATAGGACAACACATCTAGTCATGAAAGACCCCCTGCAGTATAGATTCTGTTTGCTGGGGGGACAGGGCAGGCATCCCGCAGGACTGTAAGCCAGTTATACAGGGAACTGCTGAAACTGCAGCTCTTGGTTTGCATTTCCATCAAGGCTTCCTGGGATGACAAGAATCATAGAATCACCAGGTTGGAAGAGACCTCTAAGATCCTCGAGTCCAAGCATACCGATCTGCCACTAAACCATATCTTAAGTACCTCACCTACCAGTCTTTTAAACACCTCCAGGGATGGTGACTCAAAGACCTCCCTGGGCAGCTGGTTCCAGTTTTTGGTGAAAACTTTTTTCCTAATGTCCAATCTGAACCTCCTCAACAGAGATCTCCAATACTGCTAAAGCCCGCAGAGATCACACAAAACGCTTATCCTAGATATGAGCGTGTGTTTGTCACTGAAACTGTAAGTACATGTCATTCCCAGTTTGCACAAGCTTCTGTGGGACATTTGGCCATCCCATAATTTGAGTACAGGGCTTGGGACAGCGCCAACATTTAAATCCTTTGCCCAGAAAGGGACAGTGTGAGGATACGTTGGCCGTCAGCCAACTCATTCACTCAAGCCAGCAGAAAGTCTCTTCGTTCTCCTGAGTACTCCAGGGGAAGCAAGTGTCTTCCTTCTGTGGTTTCCAAACTGTCCTGACTCTGATAAAAGTCGGACTTTTTACAACAGCTTTCACTGCTCCTTGGGATCATTTGTCCTTTCAGCTCAGTCTGCTCCAGTTTTCTACACCACCTCTGACATATTTAGTTTCCACATTAGCTATAACACATTTCTTATTTTTAGCTGAGCAATTCTTTTCTGAAAGCAAATCACATTTTCATAGCTTTTTGGAAATGAGCTCAAAAAGATGCCTGAAAGGGATGTCAGGAAAATACATGTAGAAATATTTCCCTGCAATACAAAACGTAACTCGTTTAACATACAGATATCTTCTAATGCTGGAAACCACCTGCTTCCCAGAGCACACAATTCTGTAGTCCAAACAAAGAAAAAAATAAAGAAAAGTTGCTACATGCATACATGCACACACATATAAATCCTTATCCAAGTCTATTCTAGCACATCAGAAACCAGAAACTGTTGATGTGAAGAAGGACATAAAGAGAAAGCTCCTTTGTCTACTACTAATTTAAAAATAGTCTGTCATATTTATTTCCAGAATATGTCAGCATGTAATTTAAAACAAATGTTTTGGATGAAAACGGCTTTTCAAATTACTTATGGCAAATAATATTCATAATAATATTGGTTTTATTTGTGGTTTTTTTCTCTCCTGTTTTCTGCTAAGCCACTCATTACTGGAACATATTTACCACACAGTTTGGACAAGCAATTTCCAATCTGTTGTCTTTTTGTAAATTTTACAGAATGGTATTTTGTTAGTTGATTTTAATAATACTGATTATAATGGTTGGCTCAGTCGCATGATAATATATTCTGGGAGAGACTAAAGAGCTTAAAACTGAAAAATAACAAAAAGTAAATGATAATAAATGCACTTCCAGGTGCAAATATCTGGTTGGAAACAATAAGCGTAATGAGTTGCAAATCATTAAAAAACTGCATAAATCAGGCAAATATTAATTACAACATGACCAAAATCTTCATGCTGACATTTCCAGCCTATTCATGGGATCATCTGTGAATCAGGTTTTAAGTATCACACCTGCTCCAGCTGACTGACCAAACAATTTCTATTTTATTTTTTTCAAATATTGTTCCGGAAAAAAACTAGATGAGACATTTGAGCAGGGTCGTGTTAGGAAACACTGGAAATATCCTTTGCCTTCCTGGTTCCCACGGCTGGAGACCCCCACTCCCTTGCTGCTGATGCTATTTAGGCCGTTCTCTTCCCAGGTTAAAAGGTTTCTTACCAAGCCGGTCACCCCAGTGCACCAGATCTGATAGGTCTTATCCATTGAGAAAAAGTCCTGTTCCAGCACCATGGATTTTCCATGCACGTACAAGAGATTAAATTAAACCACCAAATTAAAAAAAAAAAAAAAAAGAAAGAAAAAAACACCTCTTGTTCTTCAGCAAAGTTTGGATCTGGGTTCAGGTCCAACTCCATGGCCCAGGACAGTTGCCAATTCTGCCATGTCTTTCCATTCCTCTTTCTGGACACAATAAATAGCAGTCGTGCCAGTGGAAATGAGCATTAGAAGCTGTTTTTAGAACTCTTCTAATTTATGTGAAAGCAAAAAAGGAGCAAGAACACCCAATCTGAAGCCTCACTTTATGAAATTTCCATCTCCATTCTGCAGACTTGGGGTTTGGATGAGATTCAGTTGTAAGGTACTTAGCACAGAACTCACCATCTAACGACTGTTGTACGGGCCAAGACTTGGTCCTGTTCCATTTTAGCACAGTTTAAACTCATCACCACAATCAACGGATGAACTTGGGATTTCACTAAAGTAACATGCTAAAAAAAAAAGAAGAACTAAGGGCCTTGGGAGCAAATTTTGATTAAAATTTGAATGTTTTAGTCTACTTCTTTACTATATTGTAGTGATCCTATCGTTAAGTCTTTTGAAATTAATGGAGAGATCAGCTTTGATAAGCTCTATATTCAGCCTGTTCTGAGAAAAGCATCAATCCTTCATATTAAAAGAGGCACGAAAGAGCAGGAGAAGGTATGCCTGTTAGAAAAATGTTTAAAAACATTCTCTTTCTTTAACTCATTTCAAACATCAGCCACAGAATTCATTTGCTCTTTATAAGGAAAATATCTACAAGACTTTCATATGCATAAGCCATAAATATTGTGTTTAGTCAGGTTCCTGCCACATTATTAATAGGTATTCTGTTTACATCCACCCGATTTGATAGAAAACATTGCCTGCTCTGTGAGGAATGCACAAGAACAAGTTGGCACCCATGAAATAAATGCTGCTTGATGTAAAATGATTCAAAGCTAGACTTAGAAACTGTTTATTCAAAGCCTTGCAACAATCTGGATACACCACAGCTAGGGAACATGTCACCTACCATGCTGCTGAGCAGAGGTTCCAGCTAAATCATTTTAATGGTAATATAAGCCACACTGCAAAGAACCACTTGCAGAGACTGTGAGCCATGCCATGTTTAAGAAAAGTTAATTTGTTATTTAGTTTTCTTTAAGGTAGGCTGATAAACTGAGGCATTTGGGGGTGTTCTCAGCAGAACCACATGGAGCCTTTTGGTGACAGCATGTCCCTTGGAGTGAAAAGCTGGGTTCAGATGACTGGAGACACTCCTCAACCATTTCTCCACTGTAGTGTCTCTACACTCACTACTTTACCAGTTTGTCTATAAATTAATTTTAAAGGTCTTTTGAGATTTAAAGAAAAAATATCACTATATGATACTAATTTATCAGTTTATCTTAGAGTTTGCAAATCACAGACTTTGGAGGGGGGGCAGAACTGAAAAGTCACCTTCCTATATACAAACCAGTAATAGGTTTTGCCACCTGAGCATTGTACAAGGTATACAACATCTGATTGACAGCCTACAGGTAAGCTTTCTATTCTCCAGCAGAAGGAACACCTAGGGTGCAGCCTATCATTGTCATTTGTTTGTTTGTCTGTGGGTGGTATCCCAAGGAGCTAATCAAATAATCATAATCAAATAATGAGATCTGGACTCAAAGCACTTGCAGCCGGATGCTGCCCAGGAGACGACAAAGGGACACAAAGTAGTGGTGACAGGAAGCTCATGCCCCAGCAGATCATGGTGAGTGGTGTAATTGGTGTGTGACTGTTGTTGTGGCACACTAGTTGCCAGTCACAGCTAGAGCAAGCTGTTGGTGAGGTGCAGAGGGAAAACCCACTGATCTGTAATGAGCCCTGACTGCAATGTGGGAGAGATCATAGGGATTTTTCTTTGTTTCTGAGCTTGACTCAGCACAGAGCAGGTGCAGAGCTGGCAGCCAGGAGCAGCAAAGCCCAGAAAAACAAGGGGAAAATGGTGGTGACCTACCATATAATTGGTCTGTGGATAATCTTTCCTCCCCAAAGACCATGCAGTGCTGTCTGCAGGCAAGCTCTGTCTGCAGTCACTCACAAATCGAGTTCATAGAATTGGAGAGGTTCGTGGAAATCAGTGCGGCCCCCAAGTTTCAAGTAACAATGTCACCTGTGGTGGCTCTACTCCATTCTGTGCAGCTATCAGACATAAGCTTGCTAAAGGGCTAGAGCCTCATTAATCTCCTTACCTGTTTTTGTTCCGTTCTCCTGATTGTTGTTCCCCACTGGCTCTAACTCATTTTCTCCTGTTGAACTGATGGACAGGCTTGGGATTCATGCCCTCCTGAAAAAAAGAGAATAAAAAAAAAAAGCAATGTCTTGTTAGGCAGAACTTAGAGATGATTCTCCATGCATCTGAAACATCGCAAACCGTGAAAAGTCTATGTCCCTTTAAAGCTCCACATTAACCATCCTGAGGGTGCATAAAGACAGTGTTGTAAAGGTCCAGCCCAATCGGCCTTTAGGTAGTGCACCAATGTTGAAGGAAGAGCATTTTTAAAAGGCTAGATCACTCTAGCTTAAGCTCTCTTGTATTCTCCCTGTAAATCTGGCCACACTCACCATGACTGATCTAAAATATTCCATTTTTAATTAGTTCCAGGCTCACAAATGTGATTGCTACATCTGCACGACATAGCAGTGCCAAATCAAAGTCTGAGGCTGATGAACGAGTACTGCATAGTTTAAAGACCTTTTGAAGGGGAGAATAGGGCTCCTCTACTATTGGAAATGCCTCCACTTCTATCTCGCAACCCCATTAAAAATGAGCAACTGGGGGATATTCTCCAGCATCCCCCACATTCAAAACCAAGCTCTCAGAAATAATCCAAAATCACAAATGCTGTGCTGCTACAAAGATATCTTTTTTCCAGAGATATGACCAGTAATTGTACATGGAGGCTGGAGAATACCATGACTCACTGAAGTCATGTTCTGAAGCTGTCACTGACTGTGTCAGGGTCTGGGTTACCTTCTCACTCTTGTATCCCACAACACAGGAACGGAACAACAGTTCTGTTTACTCCCAGGTGAGAAGCCAAATTACCTTTGCTCTGTTTGGCACAGAAAATCTCTACCTTCAGTGTTCTCTTTTGGTAGTACCTAACTTGATGCTGTTTCTTTTCTCTGTTGGAGCCATGAACTGTTAATAAGGATGAGGCCTAAGCACTGATAGGAGGAATGTTGTCCTGATACCCTGGTGCAAATTCTCCTCCATACACACAAGTCCCTTTACCATGGAGCTCTGTTAAGGAACCACTTGAAATGCAACGCTCCTAAGGGGGAAGTTAAAGAATTTCTTGAGAAATTTTCTTAGAATGAAGACAATAACACAAGAAGGAATGCATCAGTAGTAATGAAGCGTATGAGCACAACTGATAGACAGAGAGACAGATAGACGAAGAGGTAGTTGTATTATTCTGTGGAATTTTATGCCAACTGAACCTAACATTTTTGTGGTTCACAGAAACCACTGCTGTCCCTAATTAGATGTCATGAGTAAGCCATCTAAGTCTGTGCATATGCTATTCCTTTCATTTAACTTTTGTAACTGTTTTGTGTTACTCTCTTACTCTCTTGAGAGCAAGGCTGAAATTCTCTCACATGGACTAGCAGGATAAATCTAAACCATTACAAACTGTGGCTTACATAAATCTAACCATATACCCTTTTGGAATGTCTCTTATATTTTAAATTACAGCTCCATGTATAACTGTTCATGCTTTCAAGTCTCAAATCCAAGAAAATACAACTCTGGATGTGTCTTTGCTCTAATAAAACCTCTTGTACAAGGATACCAGCACCTGGCTTCCCATTGCATTGAAGCTGATCGGAGTTATTTTGCTTGCAATGGCTTATGGAATATGGCCATGGGCTGCATACAAAGAGGTGCTGAGAACTGGAGGTTGAGATCCTGAGGGTAAGTTGTCTAGAGGCAAAGCGCCTTTGCTTTCCCAAAGACTGAGTCTCTGGCTAGGTGGAAAACAAGCCTGCTGTCTGTTTCTGCCTTTCCTTGTCAGGATTAGCAGTACCTACCTGGGATCTGCAGTGTTGACCACGGCTGTCAATTAAAACTAAACACATTTCAGTGTGGCTGCCAGCCAAAAACACAGAACCTGCCAAATAGTAAACACAGAAGTTCTGCCTAGTTTCAAAACAATTGTGCCACCACCGTGAGAAGAGTGTGCTTATAATTCCACTGTAATCTGAGGGCCGCCTGTGCCAATTCTTACTTGATAGATGAGGTCTTCAAAAGGAGCCATCCAGAGCTCAGTCTGCCTTCTATCGGATCCTCTTTCTTCAATTTGAGGATCTCCAGAATTTTTTAGTTTGTAATAAACTTTCCCAAAATTCGCCTGATTCACAGAGGAGTCTTTGCTCAGTAAACAATGAGGACACTAAAATGTATCAGACACAAAGAAAACAAAAGGGTAAAGTAAAAGACCACAACAAGTAGATTTATATTTCTAGGATGGCTATCAATCTTTTGATGTTCCATTTAAGAGACAATTAAGCTTCTGCAATTAATTAATAAAAGCATTTTTTCTCAGTAAAACTATTACTGAAGGCCAAACTTTCCCATAAACGGTACTCTGAAGTGCACATGGCAATCATCACATGATGATTCAATCTGTCAAAATGGAGTACTGACTATAAAAAAAAGTCCTCTGACTACAGTTTCTAAACTGGAAATGGATACTTACTGAAAGACATGTGTCTAAAATAACAGCGATGATTGAAACAGATCTCAGAAGATAGAAATAGATTGAGTTCTGCCTGAAAGTTTCGGGACATTTTGACCTTCAAAAGAGAATGTCTCAAAGCTACTCATGCTTGTGGCAATAGTGAAGAAATGGGGCTCAAGGAAATACTCTCATCCCACTTCCATGGACCTCTAATGCGAAACCTGGCTCTGATATTTTGGAATTTCCTGATCTATTCAAGACTCACAGGAAATACATAAGAAGAGATCACAGGTGCAATGAGGAAAAGTGACAGCTACACAAGCCGCTCAAAAGGTGGTATGTAAGCAGGATTGCACAAAGAGTTATGGAGATATTAAGATGAGTGTAGACTTCTTTCCTGGCATCACAAGGGCCAGACCTTGGAGCGCTGTAGAATTCTTTTTCTGGTTTGTAAATCATCCTTGAAACCTACAACAGAGGAAATATGTCTTTAATTTTATATTTAAAATGGAAACCAAGCAAAGATAACAGACCACATTCTACTGTGTTTAAGTGGACTTGGTAAAACCTATGACAACCATATTTTCTTTTGCCAGAGATATCCACTTGCTTTTTCAATTAGCCTTAGACTCAGTCCAGAAATATGATGATGCTGGGCCTAAATAGGGCTCACATGTTCTAGATTTCTGCATTATGGCCTCAAATCTCGACTGTGCAGATCTGAAAACACAATAGGACAGGTAGATCAAGGGAAAGAAATATGGAGACACTAATAACTAAATACTCCACTTCAATCTCTGCCTTTCATTCTGAAAGCCCCTAAAGCACACTACAAATTGGATTCTTTAGCTCCCCAAATCATTTAATTCTCCCATGAAATAAAACCATATTGGGGGGAGGGGGGAGATAGGAAGGAGAAAGAGGCAGATGTTTAACATTAGCCTAACAAAATACTTTTAAATCAGGAAAAATAAACAAACCCAAAAACTTATTTATGTAAACACCAGATACTAGGACTCTCACCTCTTTACTCTGAGTTTTCTGTGTTTCAGGTAATGGTTCCAAAATTCTTAATTTACAAATTTTTCAAAGTGTTTTGGCATCCCACAGCGACTAAACTATTACATATGACTGGCAGGACTTCACCGAGTGCTCTTCTGCCCATCCAGGAAAGATCAGGACTGGCTTTCTGCAACAGCTTTTCTTCAGGGAAGTACTGTAATATAAATACTCAATCTGGGCATCATCAAGGTATAGCAGGATGCCACAGCTATCCTAACCTCTCTAATTTTCTGAGAGGGAATAGCATCATTAAGGAAGGAGTACTGTCAGAGTCAGTACTGTGAGATGTTTTTCTATCTGTACATACTTGTGTAGGAACAATTTCGTTACTATGAAAGTGCTTACCAACTGTCATTCCATTTGAGCATGATGGGCAGCAGTGGCATGGTATTTTTGCAACAAACAGAAAAACAGGTTGTCTGTCTCTGGACTTGCCCACCTTCTCTCAGCAGCAGCCTCAAATATTGTTTTGTTTTGACACGTGTTTCCAATAAAAACACAAGGTTCATATTGACAAGAGGAATGCCGGACCAGACCACTGGCATTTCAGAGCAGCCACAAATCCTGCTTTCTCTGAGCCCCCGAGGCTCAATTCCACGCAGCAAGAATCCCCACTCAGTAATTATTCACATTCTTCCAAACCACCCCTATTATCTAGTGAGCTACTGTCAGCTGAGGCTTAGTTTTAATTCTTGTAAAGAGACATAGTCAACTCCACTATGCTTTCTTTACATACATAACATCAATGATCTCTTTCCCTTTACCTGTGTTAGGTCTGTATTAAATGTCGCTCTGAAGTTCGGATATGGGCATTGGAGTTCTTTTTACAGTAAATATAATACCCCAGAGAGATGCTCTGGTGACTCATGCAAAGCCCAGGCTACTAAGACAAGTGAATGAAGACAAAGTGTTGCCACTGGGATATGTTGCTGGAATGTCCTCAGTTTCATGGCTTAGCTAGAAAGTCAAAGATATAATATATAATCATAGAATCACTTGGTTACAGAAGGCCTTTGAGATCATCAAGTCCAACCATACCTGTCCACTATTTAACCATATCTCTGAGCATTATATTATATTATATTATATTATATTATATTATATTATATTATATTATAAAGGCACGAGCAGGATTCTCCTCCATGTGTCCAGAGACTATCGTCAGAGTGATTAAGAAATGCAGCCTGCATGAGCTAAATGTCTCCAAGAAACCCACAAAATCCTACCAGAATAACTAAGAAAAGAGCATTGGATCCTACTCATCTCCAGCAGGGGTAAAATAGATATCTGCAGTGAGTCTCCTTTATTCAACAGTCTCAAGGACATGATCGGTGTTAAGAATCAGGTCTACATAGGGAAAAAGTCAAGCTGAGTGGTACCATGGGCCTTTTTCTCTTACTTTCCAAACAAGTGAAATAATTATGTTGCGGAGTTAGTTTTTTTTTTAAATAAATTCTACTCGGTTTCCCAAAAACAACCAAAGCAAAATAATCATAAAAACACATTGGTATTACATGCCACGAATTGCTGTGTCTTTGCATTTCATCTCACACTGGCACAACAATAATGGAAGCCTGAACAAATTTCTTGAACCAGCAAGTCAGACTCTCAGGAGAACACTTCAGAGCATTTGCTGTCCTTCTGCTTTGATGTACTCTACAATCTCACATTAAATCAGGCTTTAGTGAGAACAGCCAGGCTCAATGTACCAAAGGCAAAGGGCTCCCCTCCTAGGAAGCTAATCAAAACCATCCAGTGTCAGCAGAGGGAAGGCAAAGGCAAAAATACCAGCAAATAACTAAATAAATACAATGCTACCCCTTAAATAACCTTGTCACCAAAACACAGAAGTACACAGATAACTCGATCCTTCTCCTGTGCAGAACACACTGTGCATATTTAACTTGACAGGTTTTTCAAGACTCATATTCTATAGATTTCCATATCGTCCTCAGCGGGACACAGCCGACAGTCTGGAAAATAATATCTTCTCTAACTTCACTACTCCCTCACCCATTTTTTTTTTCTTGTAATCATCCATATTATTAATAGGAGGCAGCTGGTTCCCATTAATGTTGGGAAAAGTGGTCTATCTCAGGAATTATGGTTTAAATTGGCTTGTAGTCTGGGGGAATTAGCCATCTGCACCTGGCCTAACATGGATATTTTCAGCCATACTAATCATAAACAGGGCTTTGTTCTAGTTGTGTCCACTTGGGTCTCTCACTGTCTTTTTTTTCCCCTTAGAGGGTGAAAGAAAAGAAGAAGAAGAAGAAAAAAAATCCCATTAACCCCTTCACAAAATTAATCAAAACCTAACTGCTTTGTTAGTGACCTGCGTTTTATTTTATGTTTGTAACTGAGCAGACCATTTAAGTTTGAATGAGGCCCAGCATGAGTCTTGTATCTTTTCAGAGGCTGAACAAAATTGGCAAGAGGAAGAGCCAGTTGTTTGGCAAGACAGCTGTGATTTAGCAATATCCTCATGACGTCCACATGAAGCATAATACCATGTGGGCAGGAAGGGCTGTGCACCAGAATAAAGCTAGAGAGAGATTACATTGAGCAAAGCAAAATCACCAGGACATTGCAAATTACTCTGAAGAACATCCTATAATGTAACACAAATGTAGGGGTTTGGATTTTTTTTTCCCTTCCCATCTAATGTCCATGCTTGACAAAATTATTTTGTTTATCCCATGCTTTTGGGCTGAGATAAGAAAAATGGATTCGAAGGTGAGTGAAAATAAATGACATAATCAGGTCAGACAAATGTTTTCTTTTGCCTCAGAAATTTGGCAGCATAGGTATCAGCTCTATCCCATTCCTAAGCCCTGTAGGGAGTCCATCCACAACTGCAGTTATAGGAATAAGTGCTTTGCTAGATCTTTACAGAGGTTTGTAAAACACAGGACTTTCTCTCCCTCCACATCAATCTTCCTGCCTTAATAATTATAAATCACCAATGTTAATATATTTAAAAACTGTATAGACAAAGTCTGGGAGGATCGTTTCATTGGCTGCTGCTAAACGCAATGTTCTGAACAAGAATTTTGGCTTGAAAGTCACCAGGCTACTGCACTCTGGAACCTGTGAGGCTCTCCCAAGGGACTGCTGTTTGCTTACATCCAAATCTCCCACTCTCCCTTGGACTGAGGTGGCAAATCCAATTTTGTGCCAATGGGCAGTCTGTCCAGTCCCCTTTCTATCAAACGCCAACCTATAGGTTCTGACAGTGCACATCTCAGGCAGAAGCAACCAGAGAGCTCCTTACAGCCCCCTCACACCCCCACCCACCTGAGCAGCTGGGTCTAATGGACTTGTTTGCTTGCTCACTCGCTTTGCAGGTTCCAGCTGAAATAAGAAGCCGAAATACTGACCTCTGATGTAAGAGTCTGTTGCCGTGTTATTTGCAGCGTCTCTGGGATCAGGAAGTGCCAAAATTTCAGAAAGTAGCCTGGCTCTTCCAAGCCAATTTAGAGTCTCAAGAGGCTCGAAGAGTTTGGATAACCTACAGTCAAGTGTTACAATTAATGGGAGCTAATCCAAAACAAACTCTGAATCAACTCACTTACCCATCAGTAACTGAAACACCTCTCAGAACAAGGTGTGCTGCCAAGTACTAGTAACCAGCTACGAGGTGGAGGCCAGGGAGCTTGGAGATAGGACAGGACTAGCTGGGGTGGACTTCTGGAGCCAGGGCTTGGAGGGCAGGAAGGTGCAATAGTCTTTGAATTCAAACACGAGCACACAGGTGACAGCAGGAGGAAATAGAGCACAAGAGAAGTAGTTTTTAATAAGGAATGCTGTGAAAACAGTTTTGTTGCCCCTACACAGATGTAAATCAGGAGGAATCGGTGTATTAGGGCAGGGAAGACTGTTGAAGCCACAGAGGAAAGCTGTAAACTACATTCACAATGAAGATCAGTGTAGGTCCCAGGGGTTTACAGCTGAAGGCTTTGTCCCATTCTCTGCTGAACAGCTCTATGTGAGCACCTTGTCTGCCTGAATGCAGAGTTTAGTAAAAGGGAATGAAAAGGAGAAGGTGGGGGCAGAAACTGATCTTTAATCTTGGTGACCTCCTAAGAGTTTACTGAGACAGGCACAAATTCCTGGAAATGAGATTTCCCACCTCTTCGGGAAGCAGGATTTCAACATAAATGCCAGAATAATGAATCTTGCACAAGAAAGGTATATTAAAACCAAAAGAATAGAAATGACACAACTTCAATAACAGAGAGAAAAGGCACCTGCAATCCCCAGATGTGTCTGTATTGGAGCTGTGTACGGTGTCCATGATTTAGACACCGTATCTCAAGGCAAACACAAACTAAAAGCACAAACTCCCTTGTGACTTTCTCCTTTGTCTGATTTCACCCACAACAAACCTGTTCATGACTTCCACCTGCTCTTAGTCTGCTTCTCTTCCTAAATGAGTTCCTCAGAGCCAATCTCCAGTGTAATTAGGACAGTGTCTGGTACACTGCACACCTCCTCTCCACCTGTGCACTGGTTGGACAGTTGCACTTGTTTCTTCCCCATGACAGTGCAGCTCACAAAGTCCAGAATAAAACATGCAAAAGCCAGAGACAAAGTCTCCTGGCTGAAGAGATCCAGCTGTGGAATGAACTTGCAGAGGAAATGAGACAAATCCAGTTAGAGCACCTCTGGGAAACAATGAAAACCATTCCCCTTTTCACTCGTAAGCAGGATGACATTCACAACATCACCGTCCCTCCACATCTGAAGGAAAGAGATCTTTTTAGCCATAAAGACGACAAGAGCCAGAGATATCTTGACCTTGTTTTTGCTGACCTTTTTTTTTTTCATGAGGAACACAGATATTATATCGCAGCGATCACCAATAGAATAAATCGTCAGAAAGCTCAGTATAAAACCAAGGAGAATACTGACGGGAAATATTTCAGGCGGTTGTGGAGCTGCACAGTTCCTTAAAACTTTATAGGAGATGAAGTGAGTCTGGGGGGTGTACAGACAAGGGAACTATTTGTGAAGATTCATTTCTGTATCATAGCTGTGTAAAGAGCCAATGGGTTTAATGCAGTACATGAGGATTCACAGAAAGGCAGGACAGTAATCCCTGCTAAAGGGAGCACTAACACAGTGTTATCTGGAATTTATCAAAGGTCCTTGCGATGGCTCTTTTTCTGCTTAGCCCTGATTCTGGTCTCAGTGCTGTGCCCCAGGTTTTTTCCAACCATCTGTCCCCTCTGGGCCCAAAGGAACTCAAACCTAACCCCTCAAGTTTTTTTCTTCTTAAGATTAAAAACTCTAAGACTCATGTTCATAAAGTTCTTTCTCTTTCCATCCTCCCTCATTCAAAAGATGCATATCCTTCTCACCATCTAAGAAGTCACCTCTGCTTTTGGCTGTTCTTTCCTCCAAAGCTTTACTGGCTGTCTTGGCTCTGTGTGCAGTTGTTTGTATAGCTGTAACCAAGTTTAAATCCTGTTGCTATTAGCAATCCTACCTAGCTCCCTATGTACCCCTTCTTCTACGATGCCAGCAGTGCTCTCCTCCTTTCCCCTACGAAGTTACCTCTCAGAAACGTCCTTTCTCAAATAAGGTTTCCAGTCTTGCACACTCTAAAGGAGGTGTCAGACTCATGGTTATCCACCAAGCCAGGGTTCCCATGTGAGAGTAATTTAACCATGGGACATATAGTTATTATTTATTCCTTCTTGATCCTTGCTGCCTTTATAGGGAAACTCAGTTGAT
The DNA here is from genome assembly GCF_017976375.1 of Cuculus canorus. Taxonomy (NCBI): domain Eukaryota; kingdom Metazoa; phylum Chordata; class Aves; order Cuculiformes; family Cuculidae; genus Cuculus; species Cuculus canorus. Next base: position 10,472,440 of record NC_071412.1, on the reverse strand, counting down.
AAATTCAGTCTTCTTCCAGATGCTGCAGCTAGCTGAAGTGCTTTATGCAGCCACTGAGCAGGGCTATCACTTTGGTGAAGAAACACTGAAGAAGAGCTTGCTTTATAAGAGTGAACATAGAGAAGATGGATAGGTGCTGAGCAGCACCTGCAATGGAGAAGCCTGTGAAATCTGTTAACTGCATACACGTAGGGTCAGAAGACCTGTGCAAACCCAGAGAAAGGCATTCCTGAGCTTATAGGAGCAAGACATAAATCTTTAAATGTCAAACTGGTAAGAGGGACATAAAATGTGGCAGGAATTTGACTGGGGCAAGTACTCTAAGGAAAAGGGAAATAAACAGCTGACCTTGAGATGGAGCGTGCAATATATAGCCCAGATGACAAAGCAGATTTTAAATGAGTTTTAGTGGAGATGGAGATGGAGATGAAGAAAGGATTCAAGATAGATGAAAGAAAAGAAATACAGTCAGAATTGTTAGCAGAGTTTTTACTTTTGGTTGGAGTTTTTCATTTCTCTCCCTCTATTCAGGAAAAGCTTGAAACAAATGGCTAATAAGATGATGAATTCATGAAGCTCAACATTTATTCTTCATTGTGACCATAAAACATTTGCTTCAAAGGAAAAGGCAGATGGACCACAGCTCAGCAGCAATCAGACTGCCACACAGAAATTAACCAACTGAAATTAAGGTGGAGAAATCAAGAGCCCAGAGGGGTTTTGGCTCCTTAAGGTCATGGAAGACATGCTGAAACTTATCTCTCTGCGTCGTGACAATCAAATAGAATGTAGAAAGCTCTTATATGCACATTTGATTTCTATCCTATTCCGGAATTGCTATGCACCTCCTTTTCACAAATAGCCCTCACTATTTTGAAATGCACTCAGTAGTGCATTCCAAAACCAAACATCCTGGAACACCTTGGATCTTGGAGACTGAGCTTACCTTCTGATCGTAGTCAGTGCTTCAAGAAGTGGGCTTCATGTCACGAGCCTCATCATTCAAAGGCCTCTGGAAATCAAAAGTTAACATGCTACTTGGCTCCAGTAAAAATGTGATCCTGTAGCAAAATAAACAGAAGAAAAAGCTCCTAATAGCAGAGAGACCTAATTCAGGGAGCAGATTTTATTATGGGAATTGCATATGCCCGTCTTACAGACCTTAAAGTATCCCACACACTTTGCTTATTTCAGAACTTGATTCCATGAAACAAAGCACTAGAGGATAATCATATTTATTTGTTTGGTTTTCCACTTTGTTCAGTTATCCCAGCTTAAATCTAAGCCAAATGTTACACTAAAACAACCCCATGGACATACATATTTTCTGATTTACTAACAGGAATAAGAAAACAGGTTACAACAGCCAAGACCAGAGGCCCTCATTTGTAACCATTTATCCTCATGCAGTTAAAGGTCACCCACAAATTATAGACTGTGGGTTCTATCACCATTTTATATATATAACTATACATGTATATTTACAACTGCTACATACTTGTTTTCCACAGTGTGGTGCCCAACGTTTCTGCTACAGCCTGAAATGAAGCTGCAGCACAGGAGGGTGACTGATGCTATATTTAACACAGAGAAACTTTTTTATTGAGTGGAAATGGGATGGGAGGAAGAGGAGAAGAGGTGAAATGGTAAAACCAGTTGTGCCTGAGATGGCCGAAGTAACTGCTGTGGTTTGTGAGCTAAATGGCTTCTGGTGTCCCAGATGAAATAGAGAAACCAACTTAGAAAGTCAGCCCATTGAGAAACCACTCACCAAAACAGAAAAAAAAACCACCCTGATTTGCAATTATTCTTATCCTTTCTTTAAATGAAGGAGAAACTGCAATTACAAGCTGAAGCTGTCAACATCAGAATGCCTAAATAACAATGAGATTCGTAAAGAATTATAAAATTGAGGGGATATTACTCACATCCTCATTTATAATGCTTTAGGCATGAGCCTTTCAACATTTCTCTGTAGCTCCTTCCGTTTGGAAAACTGAAAACCTCCATTTCTGGAAAATACATGATTATAGCAATCAACACTTTAAGAAAAACTGCAAATACTGCAGGACTAGAACTGTGAAAGTGGGCAATAAGTCTGTATGAATTGATTATCCAGTTTATATGGATTATTTATAACTTGGCATTTGGAATTAGACTTCAAAGCCGACTACGCTTTGAGCAAGGGTTGGTCTAGCTGGCTTCTAGAGGTCTCAACCCGAAATATTCTGTGATTTTAAGATTTGGGCATATATTTGTCTTCAAGTAAGGAAAAAATGTTTTTCAAAATACAAAAAGGAGGCAATCCTCATTGAAAAGTGAGAGATGACTAAAAAAAATGTATTTTTTATGTCTGGGGTTTAAATGGTATCCTTCCAGCAAAATATATTTTTTGAAGTTTTGACATTTTCTAAACAGTTCTTTGCTGATATTAGATAGCCCCTTCAGTCCTATGCTGCTAGGGGAGGTTTATTGCAGGGTTGTTCACTATTGTAAAGGACTGCACATACTCTGCACTATTACAGCCTGCTGCAGAAGGGACAGGCTGCCGCTGTCTCCCTTTGAAGTCATCAAGCTCCTTCTCTAGGCTGCTAGTTTTATTTCTGGTATTTTTCATGAAAAGTCAGCAAATATCCTAAGTCCCTGAGGGTAATGTAGGCTTCCTTGCAGATCCATCTGCCATGCATACTTTCCTCAGGAAGAATAACTGAAGAAAATAAGAAAACTTCTGGTACTTACAAAAGAATCAGATTAGTCTCATTTAAAAACCATCCTTCATATTCCAGCTTCAAATTGACATATCTCATTTTGCTTTTTTCCTTGCTTTCTCCCTGTGCAAACAGAACAGTCCCAAGAGAGCTGAGCTAAGAAGTTCAGAGAGCAGCTCAGAAGTTCAGTGGGAACGTGGACAGTCCTGTGCCACTTCTGCCCGTGGACTGAGCTGGCAGCTTCATATGAGCAGCCCAAATACTGTGCAAAACCAGACAGTAAAGAGGTAAATGTACGGTACTCCATCCCAAAGGTGGGAAATCAAAGCACAGCATGCACAGGGCAAATAGAGAAGAAACCAGGCCCCACTTCCCTCAGCTTTCTGCTCCCTTAGAGAATCACACAAGTACAAACCCATGAAAACAATAACCCCAGCTGCAAAGGCAATGAAGCAATTTGTTAGGGAGATGACATTTTTAATGAGAAACACTTGCTAGAGGAGAACAAAAGGCCCTGTTTGGTCAGAGAGATGCTCTTGATACTCTTCTGAAGTGCATGAAAAAAAGTAATTTCATTTAAGCATCATACACAGAGCAGCTGAATTTCCTAAGGCTCCAGATGTTGTCCTGTGCAGATGCTGAACAAATGGAACTCTGTCCTTATGAAATGAAAAGTAAAAAGAAAGCCTTCCTAAACCCAAACCCATGCACAAAACTAATTCACATTTTAAAAGAAGAAAATAAAAAAGAGAGAGAGAGAGAAAACCATGCAAACTGGGGAGAAAAGAAGTTCTTGAAAGCAACAATGTTTTATTGGACATAGGATAAACTGTTCTTAATTGCCCTATAGATAATTGAAGGAGATGAGAATCTGGATTTGCAAAATACTAAGTTCTGGCTCTGTCGCCTCTTTTTCTTGGCTTTGCACTGTTTCTCTTTGACAGTTATCTGGCTGTGCTTACACTGTTTTTGTTCCCTAGGAAGGGGCAGATTCTGCAGACTTCTATTGAGCAAGAAGTTACTGGAACTTTCCTGGGCTGACAGATGGATTCAGGATCAACAACTGAAAAACTGTAATCAATATTTCACTGTATTGCTCCTACGGTGAAAGTGCAGGCCTGCTTCCTAATTTGACATTACACACGTTTATTTAATGAATTTTGGTGAGGATGAGGCTTTTAGTAAAAGCTTTTGAAATAAGAGATCAGACCAAGATCATGTCTCATATTAATGAAGACTAATGAAATACAATGACCTTGATACTTGGATACTTCATTCCTGTACTCTGGGTTGGGCGACAGAAGTAGATGTAGATGATTCCTAGGCTTTGTAAGCCATACAGGGCCTATACAGATGCTGATGTAACTCAGAATAGCCTTAGGCTTTCTGGCTTACACTCTAATTTTTTTTCCTGCCCTTTTAGGCTCTGAAAAATGGAGACTATTCACGCTTTCTTCTAAAGCACAAGTCTCCTTCTGACACAGCATTATCCTTTTGCTAAATGGTAGCAGATGACAGAGTCTAAAGCACTGCATGAACACAAGAGCATTCCGACCTCTTACACAGGGCCCCTTCCTAAGAAGCAAGGCTGTCAGAGCCAACTCTGCCTTTGAAAAAAGCAGTAATAAAAGCCAGGTTTGTGATATTGGTCCATCAGCAGGTGGTACTGTGTAATCAGTTTATAATGAACAAAGTGAGAATGATATTGTTTTCGAGTGGAATTTGGAATAAGCAGCATCACATCCGACACAAACCCAACGAGCGAAGCTGGAGGACCGACACACCAGAGTACACAGTAAATGAGAAGGAAGAAAGCCAATGGGTGTATCAAATAGAACTGAATAAGAATCGAGATAAAACTTTTTAAAAGAAAACAACTTAGTGCATGCAAGTTATGAGAAATTGGGGACTGACCTTTTGTTTTTCCTCTGTTGAGAAGTAGACATAACATCAGGCTGAGAGCACCTGCCTTCCAGCACAAAGGGAAGAAGATGCTTTCAGGATGGTCTTCCCGTCAGAGAGAAGTGGTCTCAGAGTTTAGAAAAGAAAGCAGACAAGAGAACTGTGAAAGAGCAGTTCTTGATTAGTTTCTTTTAAAAGAAACTCAGCGTATGTCAAATGAACTAACTTTGCCCAAACTTACTCAAATCTTATTCTTAGATGACCTAATGTAAGCATCAGCAAACCAGGTAATAGCCATGGTGCTGGTGACCCACGGAAGAGCATTTTGCTGCCGAGAAACTTGCTTGAAGCAATTCAATAAAAGCGAATTGAACTTAGGATGGAAAAGTCAGTTTTTACAGAATTATTGGATGTGATATAATGACTGTACTGAATAACACAAATTCCAACAATAGGTAATGCTTTTAAGTATGTTACCAGGTTTTGTTTCACGTGTACATTGGCAAAATAATCCCTTTGCATACCTAGAAAGTAGTCAGTGAAAATTAACTTCTGGTAAGCATTTATGAGAGATTTATACAAGCAAGCAATCTTTTAATTTACATTCTGAAGATGTTTGCATTAAGGCCTGCCCCTACCCGTAATCACCAGTATACTGAAAATCTCCAAGTGTCTACTTCTAGTGAAGAGAAAAATCATTGAGGTAGAGAGAAACTAAGTATAAATGATAATTTTTGTGCTCGTTTTTCTTCTGAAGACATACTACAGCAGAGCTTGCTCAAGTCTTGTGGGATACAGGAGGTTTAATCCCACAGAATTTTTGCTATGAGGGATTTGCTGGAGAGGACGTTTTTGCATTTGTTTGCCACATGAACCACCATGAAGGAGACAGACAAAGAGTGGTGCAGGGGGACTGAGGACTTCAAGGCAATAAGACAGCCAGTTGAACAAGGTAGCACATTTTTAAGGATGAATATATTTTTAAGGGTAACACCATTCCAGAACAAGCACTCTTAATAAAATCCTGCTAATGGGACTAAGTAACGTGCTGCAACCCCATGTTGTCTCTCTTCTGCGTCATTTTCCCCAGCAAGCCAAGAATCATCTGCATGGCAGATGCTAAGACTTTATCCGACAGAGAAGCCAGTGGAGATGAGCTGTGTTGATGCGCATCAATTGCTGAGTGTCATTTGGTGCTTACACAGTAGTGTTGGAAAGGAAAGCTGGTGTGAGGCACAGAAAGGACAGGCACGCTCTGCTTGTACATCTCCATGCAATGGGGAGCCAGATAAACCTTGGTGGCTTAGCAGCATCCAGCATAGAGTTAGAAACTAACTGGATCAAAATCCCAAGTGTCCATATCCTTCTTTTCAGGGGCTTGCTGGACTTCAGCATTTGATTTGACATTTTAGAACAATTAAAAAAAATAAATTCCTGGGCATAAATGTAAAATAACTCCTTAAAATTATGTAGAATATCTAGCTTCCTCATGGATTGCTAAGTGAACACGCTCACCCTCTTGAAAACACCGGAGAATGATGATTTCCTCATTCGGGAATTGAATGTTCATTTTCATGGGTCATTAGAGGCAGATAGCTCTAAAGGTAGTCTAAACCTTTAAAATTCCCTGTCTTTTAGCAAGTGGACGAAACCAGGAGAAAGACAAAGAGAAAAGAAGTAATGAACATTTGCAAGGCTACTAATGAGCTATTGTAGGTCATTACTTTTATTTCCAATAGGAACTTAAATTACAAACTGTTTTGAGAATCACTTGCATTAAGCATTTACTTTATAATGAATGTGACTGCAGTTTTAAAAAGCTGGTGTACAGAATGGCAGGGAGGCTATAAAAAAACTGAAGCTACATATTGAATTGTGTGTACACATAATGACTGTATTATTTCTAGGGAACTAACTATTCCCCCCGCCCTAACTTTCCAGACTCTAAATCATTTTCTAATAGGATCTCAACGGGCAATAGTATTAAAAATGTGTTAGACGCAAGCATCTGGGCCAGGAAAAGCATGACAATCTAATATAGAGAATCTAACCAAGGCATTCATCCAAGCTTGCCATCCATCTTTCCATTCTCTCCGGTGTCTTTCCCACTACAGGGTACATAGATTGGGCAAGTTCTTGGAATAACAAGGTAAATGAGGTAAAGCCTACCTGACCATGCTTCCTTGCCAGGCAGATTGCAGGTTCCAGGGAATTCATACCGAAACTACAGTCGTCTTCCTCTCATTAATGGTACTTTGAATTGAGAAGTCATTTTAGTACATGGAAGCAGGCTTAAAACAGCAGTCTCATTCCATTAGTGGGAAAAGAGAACTCCAAAGCCCCAGGTGTCATGATTTTGACACTTGATTTTCATTCCATAGTGGTACAAAAATGAAACGTCAGGACATCAAGATGACGAAGGATAGAACAAAAGATTAATCAAAATGTGAGTACCTGTGTTCTTGTACAATATTACCAAGAATCAATATAGATACCCACTGGAAAACAAAGTCGGTCTTGTAAAAGGGTGAGGGTACTGTAAGATCAGATCTCAGCCAAGCAGAAACTTTAGAAGTGACTGTATAGTATGGCCCACACAAAAGCATCCGTTGACAAGATTAATACTGCTCTTGCTTCCTGTAAACTGTGCAGCCATCAAAGCCTAGATGGTCTTTGAATTACCCTGCTGAATGAACCTGACATGATTTGGAAATCTGATACAGAAGTACAGTCACAGTTTTATCACCGATCAAATTATAAACATCTCTCTAAAGTCTTGTCTAGTGTATGTGCTTGTAGTCAGGCTGGGAGTGCTCCAAAGACAACATGCATTTAACGGAGTACATTTTGCACCTAGTACAGGGGCACCTCTGCATTTCTAATAACTCCAGCTCCCTATAGAAAGTCATTTCTGTGTTTAGTTTAGTACTGACTTGGAAAATGCTTAACTGAGACAATACGTGGTTTTTTTTTAAATTATTATTATAGTTTTAATCAAGGGGCAAAACAAAAGAGAACAAGAGCTAAAGCTGCTGTGACTGAATGATGTTTATTTTAATTTCAAAGAAAAGAGCTTTGCTGCCAGGGCTTGAGTATTTGTAATGTCCTTATTAACCAGAATGCATAAAAACACAAGTGAGAGGAAACAGTGTCTATAATGGACAATGGGGCTACACGAGTGTTAAATGATGTTCACAGAATTGCTTCCTGAGTGTGATTATTAAAGCCACTGAGGTATGAGGCAAAGCACTGCTCATTTTTATTAGAAGAGAGGGTATGTCTAAGCAGACCTGTGTATTATGCTATTGCATGTTGCATCCATCATTCACTGGCATTTTTGACCCACAACTTTGCTTTTGGCCATGAACGTTTACCTGAAAAATGATTTGTGAAGAAGCTGCTATATAAGTTATTCAAATTACTGAGAAACACAGGCAAAAACCATTTTGTTCTGCATTTTGTTTAGAATATTTCCAGAATATTCCAATTTTGATTGATATTCTCATTTGAAACATTCGGTCTCATAATTGTTCATAAGGAAATTTACAAAGTGCTCCTTTGAGAAAAAAAAGAGTCCTGAAAATGAGCAATAGAGACTTCAATTAAACATATTGTTGCAGACCCAGGGGTATTAAAATAGTCCACTGTAGATGGACGGGTGCTTACATATTGAATCACAGTTTCCCTCAAAGAAAAATATTTCATTGGCAAGTAGCTCATAACTGCTTATTGCTGCACCACAGGGCAGGCCAGTCAGCAAGAAAAAAATCTATTAAAAATGCTTTCTACAATTTTCACTCTGGTAATAAAGTACAATACTATATTTTTAAATTAGTTTTGCTTAAATACAAAGGCTGGAAAGTTCCCCCTAGAAATGTGTTAAAGAGGGGGTGAGACTCTGCAAAAGTCTTAGAAGTGCAATACCATGTCCATCCTGTTGTCAAGGGATGGGAGGGAAAAAATGGGTTTAAACCACTTTTTGCACCCTTTTGAATATAGACTATGCAACACTTGAACAGTTATGAAGTATTACAGAACAGAACTCTATGGTAGAGTAGTAAAAATCATCTCACTGGAATCTCCCTGCTAACCATCTGTTATGGGAAGAAAATATTCATTCCCATGGGTTCTTGGGTGGATATGGGGTTTATGTCCCAGCTGAGAAATCCCACAGCATAACAAAGCATTGCTTGATCAAATAGTAGATCTGGCTCTTAGAACCCCTCTCCAATTTTAGTTTTCATTACCAATGGGGAAGACTGGAGACAGGGGGCCTAGTTCATTCATTTTCGTTACAGTCAAGTTGCTTGCTTTCACAAAGAGGTCTTTGCACAGTGAGCACAGTGGTTTTGCCATGCCAACCACACCTCTGCTCCTGCAGAATGGTGTATCTCACTTTAAATTGTCCCTTACAAACTGGAGTAAGTGAAGCAAAGTGGCCCAAAGTGAAGCAAGTAGTTGTTTTTCTAAACTTTACTAGAGGAGCAGTGGATGAGGATAAGGTTGTAAGACTAGGATAAGAGAACAGATTGAACGTGCCAAGGTATGCGAGTCTCTAAAGGAAAACAATTTTGCTGTGATTGAGAGGATTTCTCCACAGGGAGGGTGTCAAAGACAGGGCCAGAACAAGAAAAGCAGTAATGTCAGCAGACTGAAATGGTCAAACCAAGTCCTTCAGACAGAAGGAACAGACAGATGAAGCAATAAGAGCAACTGTGGATTTGCAAAACAAAGGGGTTACATTCTTATTCTTCCTGTAACTGGTCTGCTGATGTGATTTTGCATGTTCACTGTCGTGTCCGAGTGCAGTCAGAGGCAAAGAGAAGGGGAGAAGAGACAGTGGGAGTTCAAACAAAAGTACTATGAAGGAAAAGTCTGGAGTAAAAATAGCATGAAAGCCCCACTCTGCTAACATGGAGCCAGATGTGGCAATGCAACGTATCTAGAAATAGTATGGGCCTCAGATGGTGTTTATGTGTCCAACTCAGTTTATTATTGCTATATTATAATTACTACTGAACACTAATGCATGCAGTGCACATGTAGAGTGGACACCTTTGAGCTACAGTGCAAAGCTGAGTAATTACATTAATTTATCATATACCATTGGCTGCTTCAACACCTCCTCCCTCCTGAATACTCTTAGCCTTCCAAACTACCCTTTACAGCAGAAAATCTTCAGGTGTTTAAGACAGAGGAAACCAATAGGGTTCTATAAAACCTGAATAAAGCATTACAGAAAATATCCTGAAATTGTGTTGGCTCAATTTTTCTTTTCCAGCAGTGCAAAGCAGAAGCAACACCAGTGGAGGTACACTGCTACCTGCTGCCCTACTAAAGGACACCACCACAGGTCAGATCCAAGATCCATATAGCGAAATTGTCTCCAGCACTAGTCAGGCTGGTTAGGTCTCTTGTAAAGCTATTAACCCACACTAAGGTCACTATGGATCCTTAGCGCTGGTGTCTCACTTGTTTATCGATCTATGTCTTATAAGCAGTTCAGTATGTCACACTATTTGAGTTCAGAGGTTAGTCCAGAACACCTCTTCTCTGTCAACTCCATTATTTTTCCAGCCTAAATAAAACTCTTAGTTTCCTGTTCTCCACAAAGATGAAATGTAAAAGTAAGATAATTGCTCTTGCAAAAAAACCCAAAACAAACAAAAATGACGTGAAGCAGAGCAGCCGCCAGGCTTGCAGCCCCTCAGGACAGATCCTGACACCTTTCATGCCCAACAAAGTCATTCTGTCAGGTGGTATGGACCTGTGGAGGGAGCAGGAGATGAAGATTTGCTGAGGCTCGTTCCCCTGCCGACAATAATAATCCTCTTGGGCTTCATTACAGCCACTCACACCCATCCTTTGTGTCAGACAGATACTTGAATACATAAATGATTAATAAGTTATAGCAACACTTTCAGTGAAAGAATTGCAGAGTTTCATAACTATAAACCAACATGTTGGAATCATTATAAAAACAAACAACAAAAAACCCAAAATAACTACAGATAGCAGTGCTGTGCTTTAATTTGGTGGGATTTATGCAGTGCAATCCAGAGGTAACTAGTACACTCCACCAGGACGGACAGATAATGTTTGTTGTTTTCCAAAGCCTCCCCTCCCTGGCTCCTCACTATCTCTTTTGTGTGGTTGCTGCTACTCGGAGTTTCTTCATGGGACAGGATCATGAAACAGGTTTTGTTATTGCCGTCACATCTGCACCACAGAGACTTCCTGGATACTCACAGCAAGACGGCAGCTTGTTTCTGATGGGGAGTCCTCATCTTCCACAGCTTCCTTTCCACATCCACCCAGTGAATGAGATTTGAAAATTGCCTCCCATCTCATCCAGACACAAGCATATCTGCAATGAATAAGAGTCATGCCCATTTATTACTTTGGAAAATAGCTGCTTGCTCTTCAAGGTTTCAAGTTGTTCAGAGCAATTGTGTGAATAAGCAGCATTGAGTTAATTTATCTACGCACACAGACCCAGAAGGGGGATTTTAGGTGCATGGGGAAATATTCAATTGATCTATTTCTTCTACTGAATGGAAAATTACCTAAAGAATCTTAGATCTGTTTAAACATTCAATCCACCTTCCACACAGGCACATCCTATATTTTCTTTTCCTCTGGATCAATATAAACTCCCAGGAATCCATAATTCTGCCTATTCTATTACCTCACTGACCAGCTACATAATTTATACTTCAAAAGCCAAATAAGAATGCATTATCATTGCATTTTCCTCATATGACAGACATCTCTCCTTCATCCCTTTTTGAGAAAGTCCTTTTATCTGCTTTTAATGGACACGAATACAAACACAGAGGCAGCATGATTCAGCTCTCCACACTCATGCCAGTCTGACTCATATTAAAGTCGACTTCCACTGGTTACTATCTGCTTCAAAGTTACGTGGCTGAAATCCCGTGTTCAGAACCAGCCCTAGGAGTAGCTTAGTCAGCAAAGCAAACAAATCAAAAACCCTTGCATACTCAAATATGCAGTGCTGAGTGATTTTTGCTTTTCTCTTGATTTATATCAGCATATAAACCTCTATATATCTCCACTGATTTAATTTATAAGTGTATATGGAAGCAGTAGCAGAGCACTAAGATAAGCCTGCTATTTTAATAAAAAGCAAATCTAACGGAGAATGCGATTAGGTATCTAGCATTATGTTGCACAGCAGGAAAGAAGATTGAATAGTAAGAATTTTGCATCTGAAATATATTGGTAATTTAAAAGTCTTTGGCATTTGATGGCTCGGCATGTTTGTGTATAATTCACCTCAGATTCAGTGCAGTGTGAAATTTAAAAAGTCATCCTGTAAGAAATTAAGATTTTGTGATTTCCATCATTTTAAAGGGAAGATAAAGGCTCCTCAACCTACAAGTGACAATTCTGCAGCTCAGAACAACCAGATGCTTGGTTTAACATCAGTGCAGAATAGGCTGCTTCTGCTGATGCTACAGAGTCACTCACAGAACCCAGTCCCATCCAGGACCTTCCTTCTGTTTGAAAGATCTGGGAATATTCAAAAAATGGGTGCTGATGCCAGCTTTGCTTTCAGGAGGGGAAATGGCAGGAGAAGACATGTCAGGGATGTCATCCTAACAACACTGCACAGTGAGAGAGGCTGCAGACAGTGAAAGAGAAATTGAGTTAACCCTTATATACTACATGGAAATACAGGTGCAAGATATAAACAGGATCTTCTAAAAACACTAGATTGGAGTATCTGAAAATTTTTAATGTTAATAGTAACTGTCAAAGTTGATCAGGCAGAACTAAGGAGTTGTTTGATGCCTGAAATACCAAGTAGAAATCACTGCACCCCCAATTTGTCATTAGGTACTCAATATGTTTCTCCTCATTTCTGACTCTACTTAGACATTGAGCAAGTAAACTGTCCTTCAGTGATGCTATCCTACAGTTAAACCATGCAGGTAAGACCTGCAGTGCCATGTGAATAAAACCTGGTTTCACAAGTTCTAATAAATCAGTTTCATACAGATGAATCCTGTGCCTGATACCTTTGATATGCAGAATTTGTACATACCAGAGGGGAAGTCTGGCAGTGAATTTTTATTACTCAAGGTCTGATCCCAATGCACAAAGCAAAGTCTTGAGATCAGAAAAATGCATTTGCTTCTGGGAAATATTCTACATGCATGAGCATGTTAGGAAGATGACTTCTTCTGGTGCTGGATTGTGATCTCTATCTGTGGCTCTTTGTTCAGAAGCAGAAGAGGGAAAGACTGGAGATGATCTCAGTAAGAGACTCAGGACTTACTAATATAACTCTAAACCAAACGAGACTAAACCCTGCCTGCTTCACAAAACTCCAAAAAAAGCTCTGCACAACAGACTGAGCAGTCAAAGGCAAGAACTCACTTAAATATCACCTGGACAAATCTGTGATAACAGATAATTTGCTTATTGATGCTTTTCTCTGACACAGCAGACAATAACATTGGTGGGAAGATAATCTGTGTTTTACAGAAATTGCAGTTGTTGCTATGTTTGCAAAGTTTTCAAAGTGGCCACATTACATTAGTCTGACTTTTATGAAAAACTGAAATACCATCTGACTTAATAGCAAAACTAACTAGCTCTGGAGAACAGAAAGCAGAGCTTCCTCCAGCTCTAAAGGCTACACATCATCCAGGTCTCATCATCTTCTTCACCTTTGTGACTGGTACCTCTATGCTGCTTTCCCCTTCTTCTGGCTTGTGCCCCTAAGCTGGCTGCAGCATGCTATGAGAGGCAGCCACGCTCTTCCCCTTCCACCCCAAGATCCTCATGTGTCCTTCCAAGCTCCCTGTCCTAGCCAGCTCAACTCTCCTGCCATCCCCTAGTTTTATAACTTGCTCCCACTCCTGCATAGGCAGGAGACTCACAGAAGCCATTTTCCAACTAGTCTGTCAGAAATCTCTTCATTGTCAAATGATATCTCTTATGACCATCTTATCTGAAGGGCAGCAAATAATTGTTTGTTTTAATTTATAAGCAAAACTGGAGCAGTTCAAATGAAAATTTCCAAGTACAGGTTCATGCCAGGGTTCTACCAGACAATTCCCAAAGGTTGACCTAATCAGGGCTGAAAATTTTTTAAGGATCCAGTCAACCTTTCTTAAGAGATACAAAATAAATGGGGACAAAACTTTCACACTAATCTAAAACTGGACCCATAAGCTTTATGAAAGTTGACATCTGCATGTAAGAAAATTACACAGAGATGATCAAAGTTTCTCTCTGACAGGATCTACTTCCACCCATGTAGATCTGGAGATTTTATTTTTGCCAACAGACATACATACCTCATACACATGGGACCGGCTTCCAAAAGGTCATCCTGAAAACATGTTCTCTAAACTCCACACCGGTATCTCCAGCCCTTGTGTGAATTGGGAAACAAGATTGGGTAAGTGGAACCCTCACAGTTGCTTCATGACAGTGTTCTTCAAAGTGTACCTGAAGGTCAGAGCTATGCTGGGGGCTGCAAAAGGGGTTCAAGGTGCAAATGCAGTAGTCCCTAGCAGTTCACCTCCTTCAGGATAAGGGAATAGCAGCAAACTATAATTGTTGCCTGTAGAGGTTTATATTCACCAAATAGTGGCTACCTATCTTTAATTGCTGTCAGGCTCCCAAAGCCAGTGATGATATCTAAGAGACTAAACCCTTGCAGTCAGGAATTATAGCTGATTTCCTTACCCTGGAGACAATTAACTCTCATTAGCTTAGGAGGACCTCAAGAAAACAGGCAAGTTGAAATGCAGGTTAAGGAAATTTGCTCTATGCTGATGGATTTCATCTCCTTCTTACAGCATGATGCCCCATCAGTCAGAGAAAGAGCTCATCCCAAGTTCATAGCGGAAAGATAGAACAAGACAAGTACCTGTACCAATCCAGCTCCTCCTGAGCAGAAACTGTGTGTCCTTCAGGCACCTTGACCCTATATTCTGAGCAATATAGGAAGCACATACATCATCTAAGAGATCTGCCAGTACCCGGCCATCTACATATACAAGATAAAAGCAACCTAAGGAAAAACACTGCAACTGGTCTTTCTAAGGGGTTCACAAGCACAGATGTTTTGATAAATATGTGCTGCCACTGGCAAAATTGCTTCATCTGCCTTCGGTGTCACCAGATCTGAAATTACTTCCATATTATTCTCTTAGTTGTTAAATGAAGGTTTGAGGGAGGAATAGAAGGGGAGAAGTCAGGGAGACCATAAAAGTTTCTTGGTTTATATCCACCTCATGTGTGAGCACATAAAGCCGGAGAAGTTTGCTGCCTCATGCTGTGAGCCTGCGTCTCAGGTTCTGGCAGTGGAACAAAACCCTGGAAGAAGTCTGGAAGGATTCATGTTTTGCTGCTTGCTTTGTGCACTGTTGAAGCATCCTAAGCCTCGTGCATTGTCTCTACAGAAATATGTTTGCAAGGCATTTTTCTGTAACTGGTCACAATGAAAATATCTGCAAGTTAGATTCCTTCACCCCCTCCTTTAAAAAAAATGTTGTTAAAAAAGCTGGTTTTCAAATTGTTCCAATAACATCACCAACCTTATCCATTAGAATATAAAAACAAATGGCTAAAATGGGTCTTTTAGACTATGCCTCGTTTTTTATTCATAACTGATTCTCTCCCATGTGATCTTGCTAGCATGGAAAATATATTCAGACTCTGACTTCTATCTAAGAAGGGTCTAAAAGCCTTTTCAGAGTGCTCCTAAGGCACTTGACATGCATTCCCTGGGAGGAGTGCAGCACCACACAGCACACCTGAACCAGCATGAAGATGACAATCCTTTTTCCAGGGGTTAGGAGTCAGCTGCAGATGACTATGAGGCACCAACCCAACACTCACTCTGCTTCTGAAGGTAATTTAGCAGCCAATAATGATTTCACTGCTGCTTTGGCTAAGCAGCTTCTGGTGTTTCTTGAAGTTGTGTATTGCCTTTTAGTGTCATGCAGGGTACATTTTGTCATGACTTTCTGAAGTACCTGTATTGGGAATGAGGCTGTAATCAGCTGCTTAACTATTCTCAGTAATTGACATTATAACTCTTTTTTTCTTTGGCAATTCAGGGTTAGGAATAATCTCCAGTTATCTGTTTTAGATTCCCTTGCAAAAGAGCGCTGAGGAGAGTAACAGCACAGGAGAGAGGGAGGATTTCAATCATGAACCAAATTACAACCTGAACAGAGAACAAATTGCTTTAGTTAGCTGTGCCGAGGTGGGCAGAAATAAGCAAGAGTACATCACTTTGGAGACTTCCATCATCACTAAAATCAGTTTACACCTGAGGTGACAGGGATGAAATTATCCTGATGATATCCTCCCAGGAGATGGATCAGAAAGGGCTGTTGAATTTTGTCCACGAGTCTAAGCCCAGTCACTCTCAGTCCTATTCCTAGCTGTAAAACTGCAAGTTCATTCCAGTTTCCATTGGCTCAAACTCTCTCGTAGCCCTGTGTGAAGATGTGAAATATGGCATGAAGGGTAAAGGAGATGAATTTGATTCTTCTAGGTCCTTGCTCATGGTCTGCTTGAAATGAGGTATTATCTACTTTTCCTTCACATCAGAATAGCCTCAAAACACTAGCTCTGAAATGATATCCCTTTGAGGCTCTCTGATAATGCATTTCAGCAAGTATTTCACAATCAAAATGAGTCTTGGTATTTCTGAAAGATGCCAGAATCATGCCAGCACATCTGTTTAGGCTGAATGACTGACTCATTTGGGCAAGTCCTTCTGCCTCTGTTTCTCCTTCCTAATAAAATAAGGATAAAAATTAAACCCTTCATAGACTGAAGTTCTGATCCCAATTCCAAATGTTTTTCCTCTGGGTTTTGGGGTTTTCATCTGTCCTTCAACATAGTAGGAGGAGAACGCTTGATTATTTTTTCTTTGCTGCTGTCACTCTCATCTGTTGTTCATCACAATGCAGACTGGGGGTTGGGGTTTTTTGATACAGATATATCGTTTATGCTTAACTGTCAAAAAACAAGGCAGACAAACATTTTGGAAAGTGAAAAAGATGGAAAATACAAGGAGGGAAGGGAATTGAAAGAAACAGAATAGAAAAGGGAACACAATCCATGAGGACAAGTGCTAACAGAACTTATCACACCCCTGGGAAAACAATATGTATTAAACAAAACAAAGTTCTTTCTGCAAGCAGAATACAATAGTTATCACTCTAGGACCTTTGCTAATGTATCAGCTATTTAGCAAAAAGATGGGAAAATAACACTGAATAAAATGGATAAGAGGCTGTTAAAGGGACATGTAACTGTCAGAGTTTAAATTTAACTAATTCACAGACTGATGATGACCACTGGACCTTCAGCTGTGCACAGTCTTGGTTTTAATTCTCCCTGGGAGGCACAGAGTAGGCCAGCAAGGGAGGATGGATCAGGTAAGTGGTGTTTAAAGAATGTAACAGAAAGAAAGAAAGACAGCATATGTGAAAAAAACCCAGAAGTGCAACAACAGCAAGACTGTCTTTCTTTACCCCTAACCCACTGAAGTTGTGGTGTGTTTTACACATTAAAGTCTCTGTACCATGAGCAGCAAAGGGCCAGACAATACTGTGGTGATAGGTCACCAAAGCAATAAAGCAATGCTTTATTAATGTCTGTGCTCCTAAAAGTGCAACCCCAAATTCCTTCCAGATATTCAACTGGCTGATGGAACTTCTATTCGTAGGTTAAACCATAGAGCAAACTGCAACCCTTATGCCCTCTTAAATCACACAGCCTCCTTGGAATGACTAAAATTCCCTCTGAGCTGCATTACCCAGAGTTTGTGAATGTCTGGAAGGCATAAACCACTAATGCATGTAATTTTTCTTTTCCCTCCCGCCATTTCTCCAGCTTTCCCACACAGATCGCAGCTTTCTCCCAACCACTTCAAGAGTGGGATATATTTCTGTCTCAAAACCCATGCACTATCTCTCCTGATCCAGAGAGTCAGATTACGCTGAGATTCAAAACACACTTCCTCGCTGAACAAATCAGACATTCATTTTTCCCCTACAAGAAGATATCTGCTTGCAAACCAGGCGTGAGTCAGCATGGTCACCTCCAGGGTTTCCTTCAGGGAGAATCTGAAGGCCTTGGACAGAATTTATGGATCATCACAGCCTGCTGTAGCCGAGAGCAAACAGTACACCAATGCGCCTGCAGTGCACAGCACAGAGCTATATACTGGAGGCAGACTTGGGTCTAGTTTCCTCAGATCATGTCCTTGGATGAAGTGTTCCTATGCAAAGCCACCTCTGCCTCTTCCTGCAGTCCTCTGCAGGATCCCATTTGCCCAGCACAGGTTTCTTCTTGTGGGAGACACATGTTAAGCCACAACAAACCTGCTCAGAACTTCTGTTCTGCTCCCCGTCATTTCTGCCAGATTCACTTTGCATGACATCTACCACTGGTTCCCAAGGATACTTTTTGCATACAACAAGGTTCTCTCAACTTCAAATATGCTCAAGTTAATCGTGTATTCAGAAAGCACTTATTTCTATACATTCTTCTCAAAGTAAGTTACTCAAAAGCCCCAAATGCCAAAGCCAAAGTGATCTGGACCACTTCACCTTTAATTTTCTGTCTCTCCAGCTCACTTGTATGATGCGCTCTGCAAGTGGACTGCTTGAGTTTCGGTGCTTGGATTAATTATTTCTGTCTCAAAACATATATAATCAGTGCTTATATTAATATATATATTATATATAATATAATCAGTGCTTATATTAATTATAAGCTCTACCTGGCGCTCTCTCAAGAACATTTTTACAGTATTCCTGCTTAGCCTGAGCCCAAGCATTGTTTCTTATCCTCACTTAATGCAAACACTGATAAATCTCAGAGGTGTGTGCATCCAAGGCCTCTCTATCAGTCACCAAATCTGTGCTTCCACACAAGGATTTTTCACAACCACCACACTGAAGTCACTCTCATCTTTGTACATCACAACTAATAATTCTCGTACTAAATACCCGCAGTAAAGTGCAAAGGCAGAAAAAAGTCCCTCTCTGCTCAGTTTTATACCCACAGTGATGGCAATAATAAAATAACAACTTGTCTATATATCCATGTAACACTACAGCTGTTTCAGATAATTGTCCTCACAATTCAAAACTCCACTTACAGTCTGTACCAGGCTTAACTTCCAGAAAACTTTGCAGCAAGAAACTGACTTTTCTTGACTTCTTGCAATGTTTACCTCTGCAAGGTAGATAGCTCTAAGGCTGGCAGCCACCTCCAAGAGTTACAGACAGAGTAATTACCTAACATACACAGCTTGAATTCAGGTAAGGGTATGAAAATCAATGTGCTTTTCCAAACTCACGCTGACTAGCCATAACTTGTTCCGTGTACAAACTGATTCAGAAATGTTAAAACAGAAGGTTGTTCAGACTGCATCTGTTTGAGACAGAAATACACAATCTTTTTTACCGTCTTCTGAAAATACATAAAGACGGTGAAGGTGGATGAGGGAGGAAGGCAAATGCAACCCAAGATTTCTGGTGCTGAAGTAGTTTGATATAAATGTGTCTCTATGAGTCTTGCAGCAGGTTGTTTTCAGTGGTTTTTTTTCGTTCCTGAACATTTTTGCCCATCTTCCTAAGGTCAGTGACCTGTAACTACACGTTACAGTCTTGGCTTTGATCCCTTAAAAAGTCCATCTGTAGGATTTTGATTTTTTTTCATTCCAAAGGTAGGAGCTATGTACAGCACTGCAGCTCCTGCCTGGGATTTCACATAACTCTACTGCCAGACAATAAATGCCTGTGTGCCAATAAGTTTCTCTCTGTGTTTTCATACCTGGGACTCTTGTAGTGGATAAACAAACACTGAAGTGGCCCAACTAGTTCTGCATGAAATCAGTGAATAGGCCTGAACTGGTGTTTGCTAACAAATCCTCACTCCACTCATTTCCTCCTTCCTCCTTCTCTTAGGATGATTCCTCTCTCTTTGGACTCTATTTCTTTTAACGATTATCTTTACTTTTAAAACAAGCTAGAATATTTCTCGATGCTGTGTATTTCTTTGAACCTCTGATCATTGCAACTAACCACTTAATTGTGGGTTGGCTAGAGATACCAGGCATTCCAAATGAGCTTTTCCAGGTACCAGGCAATCAAACCCTGCCAGATTTCCCAACTGCACTCTGCTCGATGGCGTGAATCCAAGTGGGTTTGGCAAGTCAGCAGCTCCCACCACCCACGCACACACAACTACTAGTATTTCATTTGCTGAGCAACTCTTTCTTCTCCCCCTCATCCCACCCACCAGGATTTCTGGGCCAGGACGGGAATTTGTAGTTCAGCAGTTCAAAAGAAAGCTCATTCATCTTGCACTGAAAACTATGGCAGGGGCACGGTTGCCCTGTTCTGACTTGTCTGGAGTGATCAAGATGCTCCAGCACTGAGCTCCCATCTGAAAAGACATGCGGAAGTCCTCCTGCTCTCATATCAACCAGTGTCTGGCATTGCAGGGCTTTGGCTCGCTCTTAAGGCTGCAGATGAGCAGGATTGTCTGCTGACATCTGAAGGAGCTCTTTGCTGCTAGGCAGCTAGAAGCCAAGGCATCAAAAGAGCCATCCTCTCAGCTCTTCCAAAGCAACAAAATTATACCATGCACCTCCATGGCTGCATAAAGCTCCATTGAATAAGATAAAAGAAACTAAATAAAAGCAAAGACCTTCAGTATTATAGGCACCTCAAACAACGTAAGGACTTATTTTTCAAGTTTTATTACCTCCATCTCTGTTTTTATTCTCCCTGCAAAATGCTCAGCATTCAGGCAATATTAAAAACACCTGAACAGTAAACATTCTAAAGGACACAGCCAACATTCAAAACTGTTTTCTTCACTTTTAGCTACACCTATGGAAAAAAACCTGAATAAACCCACAAGTTAATATTTCTGGAGAATCAACAAAAATGACTTTCTGCCTTGAGACTCCCCGCTGCCTTTTCACAGGAATCCACTACAAAAATGCACTCCTTGAAGTCCTGCTGACACTATTTGCTGATTATGGTGCAGAGGGATTATCCAACCTGATGAAGCTGTTTCCTCCCACCTTACGGGGCAGTGCTTGTTTCAGAAGGCAAATGGTATTTTTTCAAAAGGACCAGGCCAAAGATAGGAAGGAATAGTGAATGCTATATGTCTTCATTAATCATAGAAAATAAAAACGATATATAACTGGGAACTCTATCCTGCAAATCATCTGTTTCTGAGGCAAACTCAACATTTCAGTTGGTAAGTAGGCAAAATGCTGCTCAAGGAAAGGTGATGCTCCGATCCCAAAGTCACTGGCATCATTTCCCCCAGGAAAGTTTATATGTTACTCTAAGATCAGACATGTCCTGTTTGAAACAAATACAAGGCTGGAGTGCTGCACCTTCCAATTCATTCACCCTGGCTTGGAAATAAATGCAACTGAAACTAAGATCTAATGCAGCTTTGTTGTTAAAAGTGATGCCTGATTAGTCCTCAGCATTATGCCAAACCATTGGTGCTCCCTGCAAAGGGCACTCTTCCACAGATTCTTTACAAGCCCATGGGATAAACAGAGACCCAGGGACAGTGACAAATCCAACTGAAGCAAGCTTGGGTTTCTTACATCCTCATCTTACCTCCTGCCTTATCTGTAATTAATATCTGTAAAACACTTTGAAGTTTCTTTTTCTCTTATCTCAAGTGTGGTGCAGCCCCTCAATGCAATGAGTTGAAACAGTCTCCTAGAGGGATCTAGCCTGGTAAATGGGAAGAATCTCAATCTGCTTATCATTTGTGTTTTGCAGTATTAAACATGATTGTAGTCAAGCACTTCTTGCAGACTTTGACATAAATGTGGTTCACTTTGGTCATCAGGCTAAGTCTATTCAGTTCTGACTCAGATTAAGCTGTGATTTTCCAAAATGACTGACCAAGTTTGTCTCACCATCTTGCTTTTGCAGTGGCTTGGGTGATAAGCACATGGCTGCATAAATTGAGAAACTTCAGGGAGGCATAAGGAAGGGTGTATGAACCAAACCTGAGAGTGTCATGTTCTTACTGGTGTCAAAATATGACCCACATGGCCAGTTTGATTCTTCTGTACGTCTACAAATTTCCTTACATGAGGACTATAAAGTACAAACTAAGGTTTTAATTTGTAACAAAGAGTTGGACAAAGTAATTTGCTATGGGAAGATCCAAAATAATTCAGCACCAGGCCCCTTCTTAATTTTTTTTTTATTTCTACTATCTCTAATTACAGGCACAAAATCCAGGTAATAAGTGGGTTACATTTTCTGCTAAGAAAGTGATGTCTATAATTAGAGGCATATGTTCTACTGAGATATTGTGGCATCCAGTGCTTCCACAAAGATGATAATTGTCAACCTTTGCTCTGTAATTAAGTCTAAATGGAAATCTTAATCGTTTTCCAAATGAGCAAACAGTAAACCTATCTTGATTGGCTCTGTTGTGGCAAAGAATGAAACTGATTTATTCTATGAGTTAATTAAGTTTCATGAAAGCCCATGCCCCCCTCTCCTCAAAACCCACATTGTCAGCAAATATTTGAGCTAATTAGTACTGCATTGTTTTGGTGCCATGTGATAGCATTACCTGTATTATTCTATTAGGTACCCTGTTTTTCTGCAACCTTGATTTCAAGTTTCCCTTTCTTAGAGCAACTACTTTGACTGATTCACCTGTTTCTTGGGTTCATGGCCTTCTTTTCCCTTTGAGGGTATGACACCATCAAGACTCATAAACAAAAGAGGATGCCGTGCAGTTTGGTGCTCAGCTTTCCTTACAAACGCTCTTTATGCCTAACCGTGACCTAACAGGCTCAGTGTAAGTGATGTCGTCTCACGGGCTTTCTTTTCACTGCTATTCATGTGGAATACTTTTTCCTATGAAAAGCCAGGGCAGCCAGCTCAGCATGACTCCACTAAGCACAGACCACCCGGGGAGGTCCAGTGCATTGCTGGATGCCATGTATCATCCTGGGTAAAAACACTGCATGAACCAACCATAACTTGCTCTTGCCTTCTGTTCGCACATTTAACACAACATAATCATCCACTACAGTAAAGAGATAATTTGAACTCTTGGTTTGACTCACTCAATTCCTGCCAATCCAGCAATTGCGTATATCTATGCAGGAGAAGGGTCAGGAAACGGATCACATCCTGATCTCCCAAGGAAGCCACATGCATGTCTAGAAGACCCAGACATGGCTTCAGATAGTGGCTTCCAGGGGCTTCTGGAGCTTGGGATGGGGAAGGAGGGGAAATTTTGGATCTACTCATTAGCCAGTACTAATCCGCACGGGTACGCTGCAGATACACTGATTTATTATACGTGAAGACCAGGTTTTATTTCCCCGCTATCTCTGCCTTCTCTCTGCTTTCTTATCTCAACAGTTTGCCGAGAAGAACATATTTATTCTTTTAATGAAGGACTTGAGCTGCAAAATAAATGCAGAGTAAAATGTTTCCAATGCACTTGCCCAAATATAATGATTTGTGCAATTTAGTGGAAAAAAATCACAGAGCTGAAAAAATATATGTGCTTCTTGTGGTGAGAGCACCTGAAAGGCAATGAAATTCCATTACCTGAAACAAGCCCATAAACAGCATTACAGAGCAGCCACTCGTCAGTGCTAGATGCTATTTGTGGGAAGCCACTAATTGCAGCTTTCATAAAACGGTTTGACTCCCTTCCAGGCTGATGCACAGTGCATTCCAAGAGGGTGATTTAGAAGCTGCAGAAAGCCAAATGCCCCCTCCACAGGGGAAAGCTGCCACTTTTGCATTCCCTAAGGAGAGCTCCCCAGCTGAGCAAGATGTTGGCCGCTTCTTGACAACTGCCTTCCGTGCTGTCAATGCCTCCCCATTCATCAGTGCAACCACAAAAATCAGGGACCTATGGGAGCAGGGATGGTAGCACACATTGTAAGGGACAGCCTCTGTCTCCAGAAGACTCGTGGGATTTACTATTACAGGAAAACTAGAAAGAAAGGCTAAGATTACAATCCATTTGCCTAAAAAGAGACAGTTAATGTTGCTTGAGATATAATACTCAAGGCTTCATGGTACTAGCAGATACAATGCTGAACCTACTGGAGACCTCTTCCTGCCTGGAAAGACAGCTGGAGGTCAG
The DNA here is from genome assembly GCF_017976375.1 of Cuculus canorus. Lineage (NCBI taxonomy): Eukaryota > Metazoa > Chordata > Aves > Cuculiformes > Cuculidae > Cuculus > Cuculus canorus. Next base: position 10,448,642 of record NC_071412.1, on the reverse strand, counting down.
GCAGGGCATAATGAGCATGCAAAGCAATTAGTGAAGACTATAGTTAGGCAACAAGTCATGGCACAAATGACTTGCTGATGGCCATACAATGAGTCTACAGTAGAAGAAACAGCTCTTTCCAGTCTAATGCTCTAGCAAAAGACTTTTCTTCCTAACTACCTTTCTTCTTATGTGGCAGGGTGTCCCTTAACAGAAAAAAATAAATGAAGTGAAATTTAAGTCAAACTTCTCATCTTCATTCTGAATGCAAAACACACTCGCTTCACCTCTGACCCCAGGGCTGCTTCATATCATGTCACATGAATCTACACGGATGACACAATAGGACATGCTTGATTGGCAGGTGGGAAAACTGGCATGCAGCAGTCTGATTCATCAGTACTTTCAGAGCACACAGAGAAAACATTCTGCTGATGTTTGGATAGTTTGCACGCTCTTATCTCAGTGGAACCTGTTCTCACAAGCAAGGTTTGATTTTATGCTATACTAAGCCTTGCCATATACCTGTCTTGGTAGCTGAAAACAAGTTATTTTAGCCAAAGGCTCCAAAATTCTCACTCCTTTTTTTTAAATAAAAATAAACTGATCAGTGAATTTAAAAAATAATAATAATAATAAAAAAAAAGAAACAAAAAAAGAGGAAGAGAAAAAAACAGAACAGTATTTTCAGTGGCTTATGAGCTGGAAAAACAACATTTTTTAATGAGGAAAAAAAAAAGATTAAGGCCACTCAGCAGCTGAAAAAGCAAGCACTTATTAAAACAAAATATTTAATGTTCACAGCCATTCAAAAGTTGGAAAAGCGTGTTCTAATTGATCATGTTTAATAATGTTTAGAGCCACCCAGGGCCTTGAAAAATAACTTTTTGCCTAAGCTTATAGAGCTGCTGATTCTAATAAATAACATGCCCATTAATCCACATAAAGTGAGTAAGATTCCTTACTACTTCTGGGGAGAAAAGGGTTAAAAACCTGAAGCATCCCTCTACTTAGAACTAGGGAAAGTTAGAGGCAGGTAACCCATGGGAGAAAAGAGGAGGGAAAGGGATAGAATGCTGCAGGAAGATCAGCTCTCTGCTATTATTCCTAGTGAGTAATACCAGCATCCAGAGGGTCACCACATTGTCCCACAATGAGAATCTGGAGAATAAATACAAAATGGTCTGCGCATATTGAAAAATTGTCTTAGTTTTGCTGCCTCTAAAACTAAAATTAGTGAGGCTCTAATCCCAGGAGAGCTGAGGTGGTGTGAATTTGCCTTCTGAGCCTTGCAGCAGTGTGACCGCCTTGAATTTGAAACAGTGCTGCAATTTGTTGTCAATATTTCACACTCCTATTTTCATATGTGGAAAATAAGTGCTTGGGGTCATCTTGCCTCGTTGATGATGATTCAGGGAATCGTGCTGAATCCCTCTGCGCATTTGGAGCCTTTCCAGAAGCTCAGTGTGGTACCTGCAGAGCAATTTGTCTTTGCAAAAATATTTTGCAGTTTAAAGCCACTAAGTGGCAGGGAAAAGCAAGTCCTGGTAACATATGTTGAGCGTAGTGCTTTTTCATAGCTGTACATGCTGAGGGTTTAAAATGCAATGCAGTAACCCCTTGTAGAGAAACCAGTTCTTAGGCTGCTGTTAAGGATACGCTTTCTACCCAGCAGAAACAGGAGAAATCAATGTATGTTAATCAAGGTATCAGATACGAGAGAGATCTATCAACAAATAGAAATAGGACCAGGATGCTGGCATGGTCCAGGCATCCGGCCAAGACTTTGTGCAAATAAAGATACAGTATAGTACAGCGAAGGCTCCCAGCACAGCAAGAAGATGACAATCGACTGCAGTGTTTCAGCTCATGCTTGCAAAAGTCTGCTGTGCCCATCTGACTCTACATCAATGACCAACGCCAAGCACAGAATGTAATTAAGATGATGACAAGAGTTGCTCCGAACATCTGACTTCAGCTGCCTCAAAGGAACAACTGACATTTCTTGGGTAAAACTGGAGACTTCAGCTGTTTAATTTTGGATGGCGCGCATTTGCAATGTCCCAGCTCATACAGTGACCCCCAGCTGAAAGAAGGTCTCCATTAAGGGCACACTAACCTCAATGCTTGCAATGTCACAGCCTCACCCTTCATCCCCACCGAAATAGTTTTCTAATCAGGCAGAAAATACATTGGTTATTTTTCTCCTACTGAAATACTGTCTTTGTATTCCTAGCTAAAAAGGCACGTGCAGCTTCAATGAAAAGCCATGACTGCCAAGAGACATCATGTAATTTGAATCTATTGGCTATTTCAGATGTTGCCCATGGTTAATAATGAGGGCATCTCCATGGCAGGATTTAAGGTTCTGGAGCTTGGAGCACAGGGACACCAGTAAATCAGCAAGGTGTACAGTGATACAAGGACTTGTATGGAGATTTTAGAGTGCACCATGCTGGATGATTGCAGCTGGGAACCACATATCTGTCACAAAGCCAAAGATTCTTATTAAGAGAGATCATTACAAAAGTTGTGTCTGTACCACAGTGTCCTGACAGGTCCACAGGAGCCCTTCACAGTCCACCCCTGCTCAAGCTGAACTCTTTCCTCTATAAAAGAAGAGTCTAGCACAAATGTGCACTGCTAGGAAAATTTGCAGCCCAGTAGGATTGAGGCAGAGCATGCACACAGGCTGAGGTTCCAGAGCTCCTTGCTTCTGCACCTGGAAGAAGCTTCCCTGAGACTGTTAGCTCAGGTCTCAAGAACCCTGAGAAGATCTCAAGACAACAGGTCGCAGCCCTAATGCAGCACCATATGGATGTCTGCCAGGTGCCCCACTGTCTCCAGTGTGCCCTCCTACAATGCTGAAAGAACATCACACAAAGGAGGTTTACCTTTCCACAGCTGCAAACAGTATAAACCTTTATAAAACATGCTGCAAATCCCTCTGCTGTTTCCAGCATGGGGTCACGGTGACCCCATCCACCTCCCACCTCCAACCATCTGACCTCTGCCAAGAGTTGACATGACTCTGTCTTGGTAGGCTATGGGTTGTGTCCAGCTCAGCTTGCAGCACAGTGAATATTCAGAGCATGACTAGGAGACACAGGCCTGCCCCGTCACTGGCCCAGGGCACCCAGCTGCCAGACAGCAGTTGGTCAGCTGGTAAAAATGGATGTCCATTTCTCTCTCTAAAGGCAATTATGATTTCCATGCACCACACCCCCCGAGCTCAAACACACGGCACAATCTGTCAGGAGAAACCCTCAGCAAGGGGAAGAGAAAGGGATTCTTCTTCCACCTCAGTATTCAGAGGCTGTGATTTCAACCGTCTTTTGACTCCTGCATCTGGCTGGGTTGCCCTCTCTATTACCAGGTCCAGAACTTTGAAGTTCTCCTAAAACTTGGGAGCTTTCCATTTCTGGCACTGCTTAGGTGCAACTTTTTTTTTTTCTGGATATCATAAAATCAAAAAACTGTCCTTTCTTCCCTCTTCTTCAGCTTTTAAATGATTTTTAATTAGAGATTAGATCCTAAAAGACCAAATAAGGAGATCTGTGAAAGATAAGCATGAGGAAGGTATCAATTGCTGTGGATCAGGACAAGAGAAGGATCCTGGGGGGGAAAGAAACAAAACCAAACCTATAAAAGAATGAAGGTAGCAGTTCAACAGGACACATCTGTTGCTGCTCCTAGCAGCTTTCAAGCATCCTGTAAGAAACCAGCTTCTCATGGGACTTTTCCCCCACTTTCTGGAAACATCCTGATAAAATCCTACAACTTAGCTTCCCCAGCAGCTCCCACCACCTGCTCTTTCTAGCCTCCAGCCCTGGGTTTGTCCAAACTCTCGCATGTACTGTGCAGATGAGAGCAGGCTACAAGAATCCCGCGGAGGAAGCACATGTCTTTCTGTATATCTAAATGAAAAATGCCCCGGATCCAATTTCTTTTTCTTAAGATCATACAAAACACGCATGTTGCTTTCAACCAAGGAGTTGAAGGGAACCACCTTAAACCCTGTGATAGGTTTGACAACAGCTGCAGCAAGATTAATGTTTTAACTACATTAGTATCCTGATTGGTACTGAGTAGTTTTTCATATATTTGCTCTTCCACAGTGGTACTACAGGATATTTACCCACTGGGAATGCTATACTTTAAACAATAAAAGGATGTGATTCTTTTCTCTCTTAAACCAAATTTTCACTCAATTCCCAATGAATTTATTGGGATGATATATGATTTAAAGCAGCGCAAACAAAACAGAAAAAAAACTCCATACCTGTGGAGTAAGGATGTTAAAGTTCAGCAAAAAGGAGGACTGTCTGAGGAGGGCAAGTGACAACGAATACTCTGCTACAAAATGACACTCCAGTGTCCCCCAAATTTCTCCTGCTCTAGGAAGACTTATGGGGTGAGACCTAATGAGTAAATTGTATGAAATAAGTTGAGAAGTGTAGATCTCATGTGCAGAGAAGCCAAATACAGTAAAGTGAACTTGCATGGTTAAGAGAAATGGAAAGAAATGGAGATTGAGAGAAGTGGCTGTAAATGTGAAAACTGCACTTGCCTGGAGGTCCAGTGATAATTAAAAAGGCGGAATGGGGCCTGGTGGGAGACGACTGCAAACAAATAGGATTCACCTTGTCACAAGGAACAGGAAAATAACCAAAATAAAGTCAGTAATTAATATGCTCATTTGCAACCCATTTTGGGGGTGAGTTAGGTTTGTGCCCTGAAAAACATTTTTAAACTATTCAGAAAAAAATAAATCAGGCTTTTAGTAAAACATTGCTATAAGTTAAATATATCTAAGTGCTTCTAGAGACAATAATTTCTAATTTCAGAAACTCTTGTTGGTTAAATAAATTAGGAGACTTCAAGGTGCTCAAAGGTTAATCTCAAATTACCAGGACCATAGTGAGAAACTTTAAAGCCTGAGCTACAAGTTGAAGTGGGAAAACAGTCAGATTTTACTTAATCATCAAGCGAAAAGGTTGAAAAAGTGTGAAAACGTGGTGCATTGCTTTGCTGATAAAACCCAAACCTTTCTGGTGAGTGCACCCAGCCACGTGCTGGAAAATAGAGGTCTACAAATCTGCAGGTGTCATTGTAGTGCAACAGAGGCTCACAAGACCATGAGGAGTTAAATCTTCCTTTCCATTGACAGGACTATTTTTTTCTCTTGCTCTGGGAAATAACCTAGTTAGACTCCTTGGAACAGCTGCCTTCTACCATCTTTGTCATCTGTTTTTCAAATTACCCAGATATTAAGTGATTATTTCTTATGATTTCAGCCTTAGAGCATCTGGAATTCTTGAAAGCTTCCATCACTTCAGGTTTCCCTTCCACCTCCTTTACATCCTGTCTTACTCTCTTTAGTCTCAAAATTAATTTTCTCCTAACATGCTAATGCTTCTAAACTTAGAGGTCTGGCAGGTTCTCAGTTCAGAGGGTACAGGCATGCATGCAGAGGATAACCCATTGTCTAAGATGCAGACCACTGGCCTGAAGAGCTTGGTGATGGAGTATTAACCAATAAGTGTATGACCTGAAAGCTGAGATCAAACAGCAGGATGGACAGTGGCTGTGAAGGAGTCAAAGGAGAAAATGACTGAATACAATGAAGAAATGGAACATGATGTCCCAATTCACAGCATGACGCACCTTACAGATCTGTGACAACATGGAATCTAAAGACTTTAAATGCAGCAAGTGTGGTTTGCTAATTTTGTAAAAAGATAATGCATGTTCTTTGATTTGTTACCTGCTGCCCATAATGTACAATGTGCATCATATATCAGGTATCTGTCACTATAATTGCACTTGGTTTCTCTCTCTCCAAATCACCAAACACACCTCTGTTCCTCCTGTACCATCCTACACTGATTCATTGAGGGTCAACATTGTGTTCTCCCCTGCAGTGTGGCAATAACACAGGACTTGTGATTTCTCATTTGGTTTTCCTGTACAGATTCCTCAATGAAATACACTGGGGACTCAAAATGAGTTTTATTTCACTGCTTTCAGGTCATTTGTGGCGACTGCTTACTCTTTGTAAAGGTTACAACTGTCAGCACCATGCTGCATTCATGTAGCCGTATGCCTCCAAGAACAGCACATGAGGACAACACATAGGGGTTTGCAGTCCCTCCTGTTGTCACACCACCTCATCCTCATGATACCAAGTCTTAGAGGGACCTTATCTTGCAAATCAGTCTTTCTCCTTGTGCATAAACAGCGTTGGACTTTGTGGCCTGGGCTGTCACCTGCAATGTGAAGGATCAGGGGTGTGTGATCTCCACATGTGCACGCCTCAGTGGTAGGTCCCATTCCACATGTGTGAAGGTGATGAGTTCTTTGTCTGCTGAGAAATTGGGCTTCTTAGAGTCTGCCTATCTAAGCACGACCGAGAAAGAAATGTGTGAAAGATGTGCAGGATCTGGGAGTGCTATATTATCTCTCTCACTCCGACACAAAAGTCTTCACTACATTCTTACCACACTGTAGCCCATGAAGCCAACCCGGCTCAGAGCCATCGGTGCCAGATAATGTTGGCAAAAAGTTGTACCAGTGCAGCTACACAGCTTTTAGGGTCTAAGGTAGTATCTCTATGTGGCAGATGTACTGACTTGCTTGAAATGAGATTTAGCACCTGGAGCACATCACTGCAGACAGCCCTTAATGAAAATTCCCAGGCCAGCAGTCAGAGAATAATCTTTGATCTAGGACCACTGTGGCTTATAAGCAAGCAAAATGAAATAAGTATCTAGCAAGAATCACAGACTGGAGAAGGACCATGATAAATATTCTGCTCTCTGATTGATCTGGTTTGGACTGTGCTGAGCTTGGGAAATGAACCCAGAACTGAAGTTGTGCTACTTTCTATAGTTACCTGACACCATTGCTGCTGAATTGGCATCACTGAGGTCATTGAATGATGAGCTGAAATTTTGTCCCACCTGGATTTTGAACACTCAGCAGCAACTAGGCACCAACGCCCTTCCTCACAAGCATATCCATCATGACTGGCACTGATGGATTAGCCAAGGAGTGACTGGACATGAACTAATGAGCACCATTCAGCCAAGGCAGACGTTTGCTACAAGGGCAGTATAATGGGAGCTTTCATTCCACAGGATGCATCTGTGCTGAAGACCTTGTCTAGCCACAGCTTTGCAAACCCACAAACCACTAGACTGTTTAGGATGCAGAACATCGTACAACCTGTAACAGCAACTAAAAGAGTGTAGGCAATATTCTTGCCCTGCTCTGTGGCCTCCCCATGGCCCACACAGCCAAAATAGTACAGCAGCCTCCGCAGAGGTATCCAAACCCACAAGTACCTGTTGTGGTGGGATCAGAGCGTGCAATGAATGGTAGTAAAATATCTGCTGATGTTGACATCAAAACCATGACGGGGTGGAAGCTGTGATGGTTAGATCCTCTTCTGGAAAACAATTTAAGATGAAGAGACAAGTGGGTAGAGACAGTTCCCATCACAGGGGAAAATGAGACCCATAGGGCATAAAACAGCCTCTCAAGACCTCCATCATGTTAGTGACTGTCTGGAAGGGCAGGTCCTTCCTATGGCCTATGGCATCTGTTTCCCTGCAGCTATGCCCTAAGACTGAGCTCCCAGTCACCATCCGCAGATTTGCTCTAGTCCTTTTCCACTCCTTCTCATCTCTTCTATGTAGTTTTCTCTTCCAGGTCATGGATCAACAGACTCCACGTACTATGGTAGAAATCTTCCTGTTAAAAGATTTCTCTGAACTAGAATTACCAAAAAAACTCAGAAGCGGACAGTTCTATCCGTGAAAGTCAAAAGTTTCCCTCTTCACAAGATGCCTTCCAGAATATTTATTTAACACACTGCAGTCTGCAGCAACTGTTTCCCATTTGCAGCATCTTTTTTTCCATATGACACGTGTGACTAAAGCCCTGATGTAAATACTGTGGCATTGCATATCTTCATGAATACACACTGTGACATTCTCTTTTGAAGATAACTGGCAGCATACTGGATGCAAAGAACAGCTGGGAGTAAGGAAGCAAGGGGGAGATCAGACAAAACTGTGAGTAAATACCATAAGGATTGTGTAGTGTAGGTGTTTGCTGGGAGATTCCTAGAAAACAGTGCTAAAATAGCAGCTACTTTGCTTTAAAAATTATTTACTTTTTCATATAGATCCAAACATCAATTGGCAGAGACCTGCTAGGGGCGAAAAAGGATATAGCCAAAACAGATTTGATAGTTGTTTTTTGTCATAAAGATACGTGTCACAGCCATCAAATATTTAATTAATAACCACACAGCTTTAGGAATCCGCCACAGGGTTTCTCTTCCTAGAGTTTCATTCTGGAAGAAACAGCTCCACAGAGCATATTACAGCACTGATCTTCCTCAGTGCAACATCTGGCAACAGAATGGTAATTGATGTTGTATAAAAAATAGATCATCTGTATGCTATTTTCCACCCTCCTCAGGAGAGAACTTATTAATTGCTGATAATATCCCCCCTTTAGTCTGTCCTCTGTGAGGATTACATAAATCAGGCATCCAAAGGTCAAGGAATTCCCAGGGGAGATTCATAAAGAACAGAAAGTTCACACCACACCCATCCTATTCCCCCCCTACAAGATGCACAGGGGGACAGCAGAGGTTCAGATCCACTCCTGCTGAGCAAAAACTCCCACTAATGAACACTTGCTTCTATCTCACCAAGAGCTCAAAGAGTGGCACCATCCAGTCACCAGTTCTGGCTACGAATACGCCGGAGAGGGCGGTTTGGGCTCACTGCAGCTCCAGTGCAGGAGACAGCAGCCATGAACCCTCCTTTCACGATGGGGTTTGTATGGCATGTTTGATGGGAGACTCTCCTGTCACCATTCATCCTCCTGGATGAGTGGAACGACCACTCGCAGCTACCACTCCTTGTGCTTACACTGTGCCCCAGGAGATATATTGAGTTTGTTCTTCCATGGGTCAGGCTGAGCCGCATGGTCCCGGCACCCCACTCGCTGCTGGAGATGCACAGCAGAAGGGGAACCTGGTTCCAGCCCCAGCTCGTGCTTGAAGGCTGCACGAGATGGGCAACTGCCATTTCTTCCATGTCACTATTCCTGCTGCATTCTTCCCCACAAGGCACGAGTGTTGCTTTTCCTACTCTTTACTGCTATGAATGCCAGAAGGGGGCAGCGCCCCCCCTGCGACTCCCTGCGTTGCGTTCAAGTGCTCTGAACTTTTCCCTGTTTCACACTTTGGCCATTCTGGTTTTCTCTGGATTGCAAATTCAAAAGAGGGAGAGGTGAACATCTTAATAAGAAAAGCGGGAGTTGTGTGCTACTGCGGTTTGCTGACCAGCCACTCAAAGGCACGGATCATAGAATCACAGAATCACTAGGTTGGAAAGGACCCATTGGATCATCGAGTCCAACCATTCCTAACACTCCCTAAACCATGCCCCTCAGCACCTCATCCACCCGTCCCTTAAACACCTCCAGGGAAGGTGACTCAACCCCCTCCCTGGGCAGCCTCTGACAGTGCCCAATGACCCTTTCCGTGAAAATTTTTTTCCTGATGTCCAGCCTGAACCTCCTCTGGTGCAGCTTGAGGTCATTCCCCCTTGTCCTGTCCCCTATCACTTGGGAGCAGAGCCCAGCTCCCTCCTCTCCACAACCTCCTTTCAGGTAGTTGTAGAGAGCAATAAGGTCTCCCCTCAGCCTCCTCTTCTCCAGGCTGAACAACCCCAGCTCTCTCAGCCGCTCCTCATAAGACTTGTTCTCCAGCCCCTCACCAGCTTCGTTGCTCTTCTCTCGACACGCTCCAGAGCCTCAACATCCTTCTTGTGGTGAGGGGCCCAGAACTGAACACATTACTCAAGGTGTGGTCTCAACAGTGCCGAGTAGAGAGGGAGAATCCCCTCCCTGGACCTGCTGGTCACGTTGTTTCTGATCCAAGCCAAGATGCCATTGGCCTTCTTGGCCACCTGGGCACACTGCTGGCTCATGTTCAGTCAGCTGTCAACCAACACCTCCAGGTCCTTCTCCTCCAGGCAGCTTTGTAGTCAGACTTCTCAAGTCTATAGCAGTGCACAGACAGATGTGGGCATGCAAATTCAATTACAAGCAGCCAGGCCATAGTATAAGTAAGGTGGAAGGAAATTAAAGGCGGGAAATGAAGGAGCATTTGTAACAGCAATAACTGCGTCTCATGCCATGGGACCCCAGCCTAGGGACAGGAAGAAAACCACCATGCTGCCCCCAGATCAGATTTCACTAACTGAAATTAGCATGAGGATGGGTTTCTGATAATGATTTATTTAACTAAGCAAACCCAAAGCATGGACAGAATCAGTTCGCATCCACCTGCATCTGACTACATGACTGTATCTTGATGGGTTAATTACAGAACACAGAAGTCAGAGCAATGGCTTCAAAAGGAAAATAAAAAATAATAAAAAAAAAAGTCAGACAGAAAAAGAGCATTTATTTGCCTTCATTTCCTGCATTGATGAAGCTGCTTCCAATACTTGCAATTACTCTTCTCTTGAGAAAGGAATTAATTAGCATTGTAATGTATCGTCAGAGTTCCAAGAAGAATAAAGGGATCTGCCACGAGGCAGGATTCTTGACATGGAAATCAGCCACTCATCTAAACAGAGGTGACTGTACAGGCACATTAGCATGAAATAGGGGGAGGCACTTCTGTTTGCTACTGGATGAATTTTAGTGAATAAATCAAGCCTCCTATAATGTCTGGATGTTAAGACACCTAGCATTCAAGGAGGGTCAGTAACTGCTGTGTGTTAAGGGCTAGATTCGCCTTCATGGAAAGCAATAGGAGTGTTGTCACAGAGTTTTGGGGGACAGAAATTAGGCTGCAAGCCTGTGCTTCAGCTGAGTACGGCACGTTCTCCCGAGCACTGATTCAGTAGCCTCCACATAAAACATACAGTCCTTTCTGAATCACCAACAGGTTTTAAGTTAAGCAAAATCATTCATTTATATCCACTGACAATTTCGGCTACCAGCACTACTATTAAAATATTACATTCTTTACGCCCTATTTTTTGAGGTGGCTTGATAATATTTCTGGAGGCACGTTGAAAAAGGCATCCCTATGTCAGACAGCATGGGCTGCAGAAATGAAAGATGATGTAACAACAGATGAAGGCACTTCATCATAGATCTGCTGTTTGCAAAATTCAGAAGAGTAATAAAGTGACAGGCAGCAAGAGTCACAACCTGCCACACATCTAAATGCCACCATAGCAGTAGGAACGCATTGTAAATCATGAAAGAAAATGACTCCAAGGTGGTATCTGAAGGACAAATAGCCATTGCTTCATCAGCCACCGACACTCAGGCAAGCCATGGTCATGGTGAGCTGTGTCACTCGGAAGATGATGAGCCAGATAATGTCAAACCTGAAATGTAATCCTTACAGTCCTACCTGACTTGAACGGAAGTCTAAAATAAAATTTATGTTGGAAACAAAAAATTATTTAACGTATTCTTTAAAAACAATAACTGGCATCTGTCAGTCCATCTCACATCCTTCCTTGGGGCTTTTTCTGACATTAAACAAGAGCTTAGATAATTCTTATACTTAAAAGAAAGGAGGGGGAAGAAAAAGAGGTGATTTGAAATGTAATTACATTCTGCAGTTGAGGGTGAGCGGGCAGGAGCAGGCTGTTACTGAGCAACCCGCTGCTTTGGGCAGAGCCATTTGAGATGGCTACACTTGCTATCTTCAATCTGTTTACAGAGGAGTAATTGAAAGTAGAGATGTCTATCAGGCCAAGTGTAACAGTTTGTTCATGCTTTTCTGCCCTTTCACTGTAGCTGAAACAACAGCAAGAGCTATAAACGATGAGTATCCACAAGGTGTGAAACCTATCTGATTGGCAGCAGATGTTGTGATGGGCGTGCTGTCAAGCTCACCACCACAATGACGTTATTTTTACAGCTCATGACTCCTTTCAGTTTCTGCAATTGTTACAAAGCTGTGAGTGGCCACTGAGATGTTTGGCTGGAGTGAGTTACAGGATGGACTTGGCACAGGTAGATGTCTTTGTGACTTAAACGGGCATCTCTTGGAGAAGAGCTCCCAAATCCACCTGTGCATAGGACAGCTGCCCCCAGAGCAGAAAGGTGAGAAAGTGATGCCATTAGCTGCATACCCAGGCATGCCCAGGAAAGAGGGATCTTAAGCTTCACTTTGCTACTTCATTTACTCCATTTTGCAATTTCACCCACTGTTTTTTCAAGTGCTGTGACATGGAAACTCTGTATTAGCTTCTTTCAAAAAAAAAAAAAAAACAGAAAAAAAAACTGTTGGCGAGTGAAACATGCCTTTTTCTTTATTTTCAGACCAAGAGCTATGCGCTGGGCAGACTTCCTAGACCATGCTGCAGATGTCCAGAGAGAGACCTATTCCTGCAGAAGTCTGTGCTGACACAACAAATTTAATACTGACACATGTAAAAAGTGAGGAAAATAATATTTCTGGGATATTATTTTTTCCCAAATTCAGAAACATTCCTACTTAGAAGATCCCTTGAAGCCAGCGAAGGTAAAGTGTAATGTGAAATGGAAACCGTAAGGAAGTAGGCTCTGGGTAAGCCTAGCTCAAGATGTAGAAAAATCCTCTCCACATGCAGCTCTATCAATGCTTCTCACTGCAGGTGGGAAAAAAATTCCTATTCCTATTGTGTTGCCTTCCACCCAATGTGCATAAATTGCTCACAGCATAACCCACCTTGGAGAAATAATGGGCAAAACCTAAAATACTTAGTATTCTCCTGGCTCAGCTGCTTTATGCTAGTGAAGGACGACAGTTTGTGTGAGGAAATTAGCAAGAAAGTCATGGCAAGGCTGTGTGTTAGGTCAGAGATGTTTGTGTGTGTGAGAGCAATATCATGCTCACAGAGTAGTGACAGCAACAGCCAAGTAGAAAAATAAAATCTGGACTTCTCACCTAATGCAAATTGCCAGTCATGTAGTAGGGGAAGCAAGTAAACATTTGGAAAGAGTTGGCATGGAGAAGGTAAAACCACTGACCCAGCTACAGACCACGAAATGCCACCACAGGCATTTGCTCAGTGCCATGATTACTGGGGAACTCCACTCAGAAAGGGATATCTACAAAGCAGTATTGAATGCTGGAAGACATAAGGAAAATTAGGCTGTTCTATACCCTCAGCAGACTTAAAGAACAAAGGCAGGAATGGAAACTTCAGAACGTATTGTCACTTATTGTACTGTTTAATCCATTGCTAAAAGACTATTTGAAAGGTTATTTATTATTTGGAGGAAGAAAAAAAAAATGTGGCACAAGGGGCAGAGAAGTAGGGCTTACAGTGGTCCTAGTCCTAAAGAAATAAATCCAACAACACTTCATAAGAAAAACAGAGGTGAATGAAGCTTGGACCAAGCTCCAAGCATCTCCTTGCTTTTTGGGATAATCTTATAATCAGATTTGATTTTGGTCTGTGTTTGGTAGAAAACAGCTGAAAAATGTATAGAGAAGAAAACACCATTCTATATTTCAAACCTAAATAAAATTTGTTAGAGGTTGCTTAACAATTCAGACATTCCCTGCATGCACATATGTAAAACAAAACCCAGCAGCCATGCTACACTTAAATCCTGTTTATTCCTTTTCATGCTCTTTTGTCCTTGCTGCTCCAGCTGGCACCAGCAGTGGCCACAGCAAGTGGCAGGGAGCATCCCCCATGCCTTGGCAGTTCTCGAGAAGGGTTGTGAGAAATCTCAGTGGGAAGCCTGCACAGCAAAGATTTTTTTTTCACCCCTTTTTGAAGGCACAATGTGACTGAAAAACTTAGATAAGGCTTCAACTGCATCTGTCCTTTGGGGTGAGTACTTGCAGCCAGAGCGTAGCGTACAGACCAAGGGCTGAAGATTCCCACCGTCACAGACAGGACTGGATTAGTCTCCACACATATGATTTCTCCCTCTCTTTTCCATCTACGGGGTTGCATTCCCTGCTGGCATAAATGTTTGTACTACCCTGGATTGCCCCACAGTTAGCTTCCTGAAGAAGAAAACATACTGAAGACAACCCTTAGAGCTTTGACTGATTTAAATAAGAATTAGCATGGATGAATGTGACTTCTTGTATCCTAACAAACAAACAACATAAAACAAAACACTACCAAGTCTACTAGAGGCTTGAACCTACAGCCGTGAGATTTGTGGCTAGCCAGAACCCAAATCCAAACCCAGCCCTGTCTCTCTCCCAGGGGAGTCTGAATTTCATGTCTTTAGCTTTTCTAGTGCTGTTGCTTATGCAGGGCTTAAATGTAGCCGAGATCCTCATGGTAAGTTTGGTTTACTTCTTGCTCTGAGGGACAGGGAATGGCAGAGCAGAGCATAGAGGGCTCTTTGTCTTTTGCAACCTGTCTTTGGGTCCATAGATCAATTTGCAAAATTAAATTCAAGGCGCGAATGGCCACACCGCCCAATCACTCCAGTATCGATTCATCCCACGTCGTCTATGCCTTGCACAATATTTATGCCAAAGAGCATTAAAAGAAAAAAAAAAGTTGCTTTTTCAATATGCTCTGACATTCAGCAGAAAAGAAATTAAGGCGAGGAGGGGAAGGGAAAGGAAAGCAGAAAACAGTCAGTTCTCAGAATGAAAAGCACAACCATGCGTGTCAAACGGTTCTGTCTGGAGCAGTGGGCCCAGGTGGCAGAAGGATGCTGCAGTTAGGAAAATACTCAGCCTTTCTAGCTAGCAGAAGTGTCTGTATAATTGCAATTTGCTCAGGCCATGTTGATCCCTTGTGAGCTTTGCTGAGGCAAAACTCCCTCAGAGGTTAAATTATTTAGGACAGCTGGAATGAAGAGGATAAAACCTGGTTCAAAGTTACCTGCTGGAGGATGTTTTCATAGACAAGAGTCAATCAGTAGAGAAATCAGTATAAATAAAACCCTCACCCAAATTTTTCTAGAGTTCTGGATGCTAATCTCATGCTTAAGGGATTACATGGATAATCTGAGCAGGCAGATCCCCAGCTGACTTTAACAAGGCTGCTCTTCTCTGAAGAAACTGAAGTTTCGCCCTGCAGTAGCTGCACTCAGACTCTGGAGAGAAGGAAGCTACATGCAAACCTGGACTCCGTGGCCAAGAACGTGTCGGCACCCAGAAACCAAGCCTGCTGCCCTCAAAACAGGGATGTGTGGTAAATCTTTGTAGGACTTGCTCTAAGATCATACCTCTGAGCCAACGTTCACCAGGGTATCTAATAGAACACAGAGACAGAGTTATATTTCTCTTTTTCCCACCCACAATGCAGCAGCTGGTTTTACCAGGGAGAAGAAATGTCAAATGCAGCTTCTTCCCCAGCCCAAGCGAGTAGCTGACCAGATTCACTCATTTCTCTCTTGCTCTCCATTTGCTGTCTGGGATATTACAATTCACTCCATTCTTCCAGCCACTTCCCCTTTGTTCACCTCTCTTTTCTATTTCCTTTTCTGCAAATACTCCAGCAAATGAGCTCATCGGCAGGAACAAAAGCATTTAAGGCTAATGTTGCTACCTCTGCAGGAAAATGGTTTTCCAATTTTTTATCAGGTATAGAGCTAGGAAATATTTCACAAACTAGACCTTTTTTCTTTTTTTTTTGCTGATACAGATCATCCAAAACATTTCACTAGTTTGAGTTGATTACTGTGAAATGTTTTGGTAGAAAAGTACATAGTGTTGGGGGAATAACAATGTTTGTCTTTCACAACTAGAAAACAAAATACTTACAGCTTTCAACTGCTCTTAGTTTTACACTTACTTCATTTTATATAGCATGTCTTTTAAAGCCTCAAAATTTAAAAAAACATTAATTTGGTAAACACTGATCTCTTTTTTATCCATTTCCGTTTTTCTTAAATAATGCAAAAATTATTTCCAGTTGAAAGGAGTTATTCTTCCTATTCTCATAATGGTTACATTCCATTAATGGCTTATAAGAGCTACATTTAGCCAATGAGCTAATAGAAACAAACATATGATTGGCAAAGACAACTCTAATTAGAGAGACTTCCAACAAATTGACCACAGATGAGATAAAGGGCAGGATAAGTAAAAGTGCTATATAAATTACATGCCATGAATTATCTACCAGCTCAAGCAAACTGACAGTAATAGACCTAGGCAGCATATACCGCTACCTTTCATTTCAGATCCTGATTTTTCCAGTGAAATCAACAGCAAAAATCCTGCTCTGGTCACTAGGGGAAGGTATAAGAAATTTAACTTCTAGTAGGGTGTTCTGTGTGTCAGAGATGGCTTTTGTGTCTCCACGTTCTCTCCTGGAACCCTGCACTCTGAGGATTTTCGTGGGATCTGTAAGGGAGCGAGATTCAGGTCCTGAGCATGAAGGGTCACAGCAAGTGCATCATCAGGGACGCAGGCGAGAGACATAAGAGCATCATCTCCAGAGAGACTTGGAAAACAAGGAAAAGAGAACATTTTACCATGGGACTCCCAAGAAGAGAGATGCCAATGTCAGGAGCTCATGCCTAGACCACTAGCATGTCTGTGCTTGTGGGAGCAGCTCTAGAAGCCAACCTGCCTGATGCAAGCCTCTCATTGGGCCAAACTGCCAGCTACTTGTGCCTGCCAATGGCTGTGGGATTTCAGAGTGTATTATACTTCCTCAATTTCCAATGGAGCATATTAAAAAAAAAAAAAAACAGGCTCCTCAACTCATCAGAAGTCAGCATGCAAGATGCTGATGTGTCCATCCTGGGAGAAAAAGGCCTCTCAGTTTAAAGCAAGGCTTGTGTGCGGGAAAAGACTTTTAGGTATCTTTTCCAAGTCTTTGATTTTCATGTTGTCAAGAACACTTTCTGCACTGGGCAGGGGTATGTACAGCATGTTAAACAAGGCCTTGTAACAGCTATCTGCAGGGATTGTAGCAGACAGCACGATAAATCATTTCAAATCAAGGTATGGGATGATATCCAGAGACTTCAGGCTTCAATCTAATTAGGCGTCTAGGAGCAATGCTGAGCTGCTGGATGAGCAGTGCGTTGTGCACAAATCCAGGGCGCTACGGCCAGTACCTGCTTCGGGCACATCCAGACCTCCCACCCTATACGAGTATGATAGTGTAGGGCACTGTAAGGTGGCCAGTAGAATCAGTGACGGTTGTGGTCTTGGCAGGGAGAGAGGAATGGAATGAAAGCGTTACCCACCCCTAAATCAGTACAGAGAGGGACAAAACTCGCCTTGTAATAAGGTCCGAGCACCAGGAAGCTTGTATTTCTTCTGGTGATACGTCATGGCCCCACATCATTTCATCATGAGGTAATCAGGTCAGCCCCAGAGTAAGGGCTCTTTAAATCAAGCGATGAGAGTCAGGGGGTGTTTCTGATCAAATGACAGCCGTGGGGAGAAGGTGCTATTCACAGCCCCCAGAATGGGTCTGACATGCAGCTGCAGATCTCAGGAGGGAATGGGGAAAAAAAACCCACAACACCCAGGTGTTTGTAGTTTGTCCTTGCTTGCAGGCAGCCAGATGCTTTAGCATTTCAGAGAGAGAACAAGAGGTGGGGGAAGGGAAAGGGAAAAAAATACCCTCTGGTTTTCACAAGGAGACAGATAGAAATGAGAGAGTCCATTAAACATTACTAAATTACCACACAATATGCCGGGCAGATGAGGCCAGCTCCTTAATTCCATAGCTGGCAGATCTAGGCAGAGATGCCAGTTTATGGTGCCTAACACACATATACTGCAATATTTTGCAATAACATGCCAGACTGTGTGGTACTCTCCCCTGCTGCACCAAATGCTTCCTAAGGGTCCACCACAGACAGCACTGTGATTTAAGACCAGAGTGAATATGTGACCTGCAAGGCTAGTTAAAGTGCTAAAATAAATTGCCAGAGGAGGGTATGGAACCATCATCATGAGCTATTTTTAACAGTAGATTCGACATCCTGCCTGCAAGCAGATGGATGGAGCAAATAACCTTGCAAAGTCCTCTCCAACGTAGTTTTTATGATTTCACGGTTTAGGGAAGTGGTGTTGAGAGCTTTGAGCCCTGTTCCACGTTTGCTGCTGCCTGACCAGGAAAAAGCAGAAAAAAAAATATTAAAATATCCCTTACACTTATTTTATTTCTATTAATCTTGCTCCGCTAAATGGCCTTCAAATCCAGTTTCAGTGGCCTTCCTCTTTCCCAGGTCTCAATATATAGCAGGCCAAGGAGGAGGTTCTACCTTCACTAAAGGTGATGTTTCCAATTGCAAAGGATTGTAGTGCTTATATCAGTCTCACGGATTGCAGCCGTGCCTGGAGCACATATCCTGGGAACAGGCTAAGGACACTCTCTGCTGTGTAGACCTGCAGAAGTAGCTCAGTCCCAACCTGTGATCTGGTAACTAAGCTCTTCCAAAGCCACCAGACACAGATCTAAATTCTGGAAAGGGCTTTTCTGCCTCACACAGAGTTTGAGGGAGGTGAGCACCTAGGTAACAACCTGAACTGCTAAATCAAAACTAGTTCTTACTTGTGATCACAACATCCTGGCTTCGAGGCCAGGAGATGAACTTTAAGCCAACCCATAGGTTATTTTTTAATAATCTCAGAACATTTAAGTTGATCTCCTGAGTTTTGCAAGGTGGATGTATGGGATTGGAAGGTCTGAGTCTGGCAGAATTGAAACAGTGCCAGATCAGATCCCCATAACTGAGGTTACAAAGTATTTCCCAGGATGATGCTAAGCACCCTCACTTCAGGTCCTAATCATTTTTCTAGTGGAGATTTACTCTGCCACTGGGTGCACTCAGAGCCTCACAGGACTGGGTTGGCAGTGCAACTGTTACACCATTCACTTAAATGAAGATAGTGACATGACGAGAAAAATCAATTTTCATATGGTCTCTAAGCTAAGATTTTCTTCCAGTGGTTAAAGTCACAGGGCAATACCCTTCAAAGAAACTAAACAATTTATAGCAGCTGAGGATCTATCCTTCGGAGCTTAACTGCTAAGAGGTGGGAGAAATTAATTTCTGAATCCAGTACATGTTCATTGAGGCATAAAGTAAATGAGAATTATTATTCTTTTCAGGTGAAAAGCAGATTACAGAAATAAATATACATGTAGGCTTAAAAGAAAGACTCCAGGGAGACAGCTGGATTCAGAAAGAAATTAGTCAGAAAGCAACTTCTGAAAGCATTGAATATTCTTTGCCATTTCCCAATCGATTCTTAACTCAGAAAGCAAGAAAACAGCCGACAGTACTAATAGCTGCTTTTGGAAGCGCAGTCTGCCCAGCAGGATGATTTGTGGGGCTTATTTGAGTTCCTGGCAGTCACTGCAGATGAATCAGTGGTTTCTTTTTTAACATCTTCTGTGATAATAGTCTGGCAGTAAGAAGAAGTGTTGCTTTCCTGCATTTCAGCTTTGAAGGATGCTGTCCTTTTTGGTAAAGCAGACATTAAGGTTCAAAATCTGAGAAGGCCCTAAAGTAGAGAAGTCCTAAAAATACCCATGCTGCAATTTGATTTTCCCCTTGTGAAAATGTTTACTCATATTTTTTATTTATGTTTTATCCAAGATCAGAGGCACATTCTCAAGCATTTGGCCAAATGAAGAAAACCTGTCTTTACTTCAGGTCCTTGCAGTTTTAACTCCCTGGTCTCCCTTCTCAAAGTGCAGAGAGGCCACATAAAAGCAGGATGACTCTGGGGTAGGAAAGGACGTGGGAATCAGATCAATCACCTCCCTTTCAGCTCCATCAGGATATTTTCAATCCAAACCTCGCTGTCTTCCCCATCTAAAGCTGGGTCTTGCTATTAAAAGGTGTATTACACCAGAAAACAAAGAAAGAAATAAAACAATAAAAGATTTCTGTGAGTCTTCCTGGCACAATCTTAATATTAATTAGTATTGCACAGATTGGGCCACTAAGTGAAATGACAGTGCAGCACCCAAAATATTGTCCTGGGATCACTACTTGTGGATCCTCCCACTAATCTCGCAGGAAGGGGCTTAGATCAGTCCAAACAATCAAGCCTCAATGACTCCTCAATGATTCCTCAACAATGAAATGAAATTTGGCAAAGAAAAAGAAGATAAATGGGAGGAGAGGGGGAAAATACCAACAAAAGAAAACCCTTGCCAGTGTGCAGGGGATTTTTTTGAGGTCTCTGCATTAGGAGACAAAAGCCTCACACACTCACCCAGCTTGATGTTATTGACAGCGAAACCATTGCAGCAGATTTCTCTCAGTGTGAATTACTGTCCCTCAAATATGCTTTATCCCCTCTAAACAGCAAACAACAAAACAAGTTAGTAGAAAAGTCACTTCAGTTCTTGAAGTTGTGGCCATTGACTACAGGCTTTACTTTCCATCTCCACATAAAAACCTGCCAACTCCTGCACAAACATCATCTAGAGAACAGACTGGGAAAAAAAAAACCACAAAAAAACCAAAACACAAAGCCTTGTTTTCATCTCTTGCATCACTGAACAGTACAGTTCCAGCACAGTAATTGGATGTTTCCCTAGGGCTGAGTAAGAAGGGCTGAATTAGTGTTTTACAAACAGGTGAAGTACCTCCCCAAACCTGTAATTTCTCAGGTTAGGGATAAAAATGTTGGTAATATAATAGTATATATCCCCAGTATTGCTTCCCTGTAACCAGGACTGACCAAGCGTTTGCATAAAAGCAGCTGTTAACCTGCTCTTCCTTATCAAATCCTTCAACGTTTGACATTTTCTGCGTAGCTTGCTACAACAAGAAATCAATCTTTTTTTTTTTTGTCATTATGCTTTTATAGTTTAATACTAAAAAATAATGGGGAAGATCTGTTCTCATTCATCATTTGGTCCAGTGAATTTAGAAATTCAAGGGATGGGCAAGGGTCTTCTGATTCTTTTCCAAATATTCTTTTTTGAATCTCACCCACTTTTGAGGTGTCTCAAACGTTACAGTGGTCCTTTCTAGCTCTAAAGAAATCTTAGCACGTGCTGCTTCCCTGGCTCTCATCAGTCCTTCACAGAGTCACACAGCTCACACAGTATGTCCTCCTGTATACTATCCCTACCTTTAGAAGTGAAAATAGAAACCATAGGTGTTGTGGTATCATCCCCCAAAATATTTGTGCTTCCTCTGACTGGTGCTTTGGTCATTCAGTGCTTTGCAGTTGGGGATGAAAGCCTTTGGCATGCTGAACCCAACTCAATGCCACTGACAGCTGAACCTTTGGATTATCCCCAACTAATGAGACAAATTTTGGCTTCTCTGCACAGTTGTTCTGACTTTACACTATACTTGGAATACGGGATCCAGGATCCTGACATTATTTTGGGTTCCTGAGAGCAAAGGCGTCTTAGTTTAGTTTAGCCTTGGCTTGAGATCAGCTGCACTGGCTCGGGCTGACCAACATATTTCTCTCCACATCACAAAAATGCATAGGCAACAGGGAAAGACATATCAGCCATACTCAGATCTCCTTGAAACTTAATCTTGCTGCCCTCTTTCTCTGTGTTGTTACTGCATTAACTTTGTTCTGTTATATTTATCACTTGAAATACTACGGATAAGAAGAAGAAAGTAGACCTTATTAGGCATCCAGAACTATGTTTTGAGATGTGATTCAAGCCACTTGTTCACAACCACAGCAAGCATGATTTGTGTGGAGTACTAAAGATGGGCTAGTAGGGTAAAATCATTGCCCCTTTCTCCCGGTGGGTTTATGCTGACCCAGTGCCACAGGGACCAGGGCAGTCCAGATGATTACTTTCATGACCGACACGTTTTCCCTCAGATGCTCACACGTCTTCCAACAGGCCTTGCTCCATTCCTTGAGTTCAAGGTGCTTTGTAAGATGTAGTTACTGACCTCTTTTGGAGAGCTTTGTGTACCACCTATTTACAGTCCTAAAGGAACATAATAGAGAGCACAATTCACAGAAAAGGAGGTGCAGACATGAAAAGCGCAATGGAAGAAACAACAGCTGCATCTCAAGCAACAAGCCCACCCTTCGCTCCCCTGCCAGGAAAAGCCACAGTGAAGTCAATAACTTTCATTCAGCAGAGACTAACACTTCAAGAGAGGAGAATAAACCAATCCTTCCCGAAGCCATGTCTTTTCCTTGCCCTTTTCAACAACAAAATAACTCGTATGTGTCAATGATGCACCTCCTGAACTTCAACGTCCGCCTTTTTCAGCAGCATTTGATGTTTCAGCTGACACCTGGGGAGGGTTCCTGCAGGCAGGACTCCTCCTGCAAAACAAGTACCAGCTACAGGAAAGAGTATCCAAGGCATTTTTCCTGTGCCTTTCAGTATATCAGAATAAGTAAATGCTAGGTCCTAGTCCTGATCCTGGAAGCACTCTATTTCTGCTCCTATTCTGGACCTCTTGTCTCTACCAGAAAGACTACAAAGCTGTCATGAATATCAGAAAAATCCAGGTCCCAATGCACAAGCTCAAGGATTTTCCCCTTAACTAGGGTAGACAGTAAAGATGGAAAATCCAGGATTTAAAGAGAAAAGGAAATGGCTGTTGTTTGGTCATCTGCTTTGGATTTTTTCAATACTTTACTGATATTTGTTTGACAAAGATGAAAAGAAATAAAAAGAATAAGAAATCTGTAGCCCGAGTAGCAGGGAGAAGGCAAGAATGCAACAATTTTACAAGACTGATAAATGGAAATGAACACAAACTCTACAGCCATGACCTTTCAAAGTGTCACTTATACTGAAAGCCCTGGCACGGAACAGCGATTTTGATTCGTGTTGTGATCAGAAACACTGAGAAAATCCAATCCACACTTGGCAAAATGCAGATCAGCCTTTGCCAGTTAACTTAGAAAAGCTCAGTATGTTTTGTCTTGCAAGGTAAGAGCAAACATCTGCCCTCCTTCCCATTGGTTGCCCACTGGATCCACAAGACTCTTTAGGGACTAGACAATGTGGACATGACTTTTCCTGTCACTCCCCAGACTAAAGCCGATTTCCCCAACTGAGTGTATAGGAGTAGTATGGGGGGGTCATTGTCAGCTCTACTGCCTTCTGTCAAACTGCTCCTTCAGATATATCTGTCAGCTTGGCAGCCTCTCCATCAGAAAGAAGTACTGCTGTTTTCTCTTAACATCTACTTGTCTGTCGTAAGACAAGGAGACCCACCAGGCCAAATAATGTCCAACCAACCAGCAAAGCTTCCATCTGCTTGACATTACAGGTTATTTACAATGTTTGGAAAAGATTTATGCTGCCCAAAGCCTGGTTTAGGTGAGATCATTTCCCTCCAAATATATCTTCTTCAAAGACAGGCAGGGCTTGAATGAACATGGATGCATATTCTTGTCCAAGTCTGAACCTATACAGTTAGATTATGTCCAGAATGTAAAGTCAGTCTCTCACAGACCTATCTTTTACACAGTGATATATGAAGTTCTATCAGGGATGAAAACATTAACAAAGACACGTGCTAAAAGTGATATGGGGGAGGTAAACTGAGCCATAGAGTCCGTGAAGAGCCCGCCTCTATCATACGTTGTCTATGTAGGAAAACACCTCCTACGTCATGTTTTACAAGGATTCAGCTAGTGAAATCCAAGTAGACAATCCAAGAGAAGCATTGTCACAAGGAACAACTTCTGGCCCAGGAAATCATTCATCACTATACTTCTAGCTTCTAACCAGAGTTGGAACCTTGCCAGAAACAGACACTTAACCTATTAGTTTATTTTAACCTAATATGACTGGTTTCAGCTGAAAATAGTTTGTGTTACTCCCTTATCTGAGCCCAGGCTCTGTATAAAATAGAAAGAAAAACTGGTACTTCTAACCATGCAAATAATCAATACGCCTTGGAAAAAAATATCTACTGCTTGATTTTGCCTGCCCGTAAACTATGACTTGTTTATACACGGCTTGGTTGATTTGGGAAAACTTTAGGCTGAAGAGCCGCTCCATACCTTTCAACGTTAAATCATGATTCCTTCTGATAATGAAGAAATAGAAAACTGAAAAGCATATGTCGTTGTGTAGATTAAGTAACATGACTGCTTTCTATTAATACAGTATAGGAGAGAGGGAAGTAGGGGAGAAGTACTGGCAAAAGAGAAGGGCTGTTTATAATAGACAAAGTTGGTACAGAGATACAGGAGATATAACTGGCCACAAACTAGAAATTAGTTTACAAAATTAGATTACAAAATCCCTCATTGCTAGAATACATGGTTCTGGAAGGGCCAATTCATCAGGCCATGTAAGATCTGCTGGCCCTCCAAGATATATTTTAATATATTCCCAAGTAATACATTAAAGCATTACGAAGGATTAAACTACAGCTTTGCCACAGATGAGCTTGACTGCACATAACTATCAGCTGGGAAGTGTAGAGGGTGTTTTTGCAAAAAATCCATTGCATTGAAGATTATTTTAGCAAGAACATTAGAAAATTACTTGCCCTCTTCCCCTACAGCCAACTCTGCCTCAGTCAGCACAAATACTCCCCTCTCATCTACATTGAGATGTTGCCAGGATAGCAAACAATTAATTTATTTCTCAGAGGACTTTTCACACTTATCAGTCTGGAAGACTAAGATTAATTCAACCCCAAATTACAGCAATGGGACTGGCAATGCCTGGAGAGCTTGGGAAATGTATCTTTCAGAACTCTTTTTCAGCTTTTTACAGACTTGATGAAGCTGCACATCATTTCAAAAGATTTGAGAAATTACGGCTTTTTTTTAGTTGGCAGCCAGTTGTCTTTATCCCACAAATTTTCTCCACTCTCTTTCGGGTTGCCTACAGAGTAGAATAAAATTGCAATATTACAGCCCACCATCGCTTCAAGAACTCATCCTCCAAACCCTGCCGTTGCATCCAGATGACTTTGCCCACAGCACTACAAGTAATCCCTTTCTAAATTAAAAGGCAGGTGTGATGCAAGCTTTCCCCCTCCTTTTTTTTTTTTTTGTGGTCCTGAAGTACTAATAAAGAGAAATTCCTGAGCACAAGTAGATAATCCATGAATAATTCATCAGCCCTGTGTTCTCTTCCAGATCTAGAGACCTATGTGCAGATTCCTGTGCCTTTGAGTCTCCTAGAGGGCTTGGATACAACTGAGACACAGAATTCTCTTATGCCGTCTTATTTCAGCTCTTAGACTTGTGCTTGCAGCTTTCTCAGGCTGCAGAGAAACTCCCTGATGAATTCCCTCATCTCCTTCTCTTTGTTTGTTCTTCCTTTCATTTGCTTTGTCCACAATGCTTAAAAAAAAAAAAATCACCCCCTACTTCACAACTCTTGCAGAAAGGAATGAAACATAAAAGAATGTTTTACATTTATCCACAGAAATGTGTCTCTCATAGACGCATGTTGCCTCAGGTTGAACGGTGTGGGCGCACATCTGATTACACAGAGGAGTATTGCTAGATTCTCCTTTGCATCAGACAGGTCAAAAAGAAGTCCAAAGTCCTTTACTGGTAATTTCCTTTTTCGTTTCATAGAAAGATGTTGGTTTGCACTAAAGGAATGGCAGAACACTGATAAGCTATTCCTTCAGTTTTTAAGCTGCCTAATATAACAAAGAATATTAATCAAAGCACAAAAGAGAATCATATGTTTCCCCAGTCACAAATGTCATTAGAATTACATTCCAGCTTTAGGAAGTTCTTTCCAAGTTGTATCTTGAATGGTAGTTACTAAATTAGGCTGAAAGTCTTCCATCTATTCTATTTTCTCCCCAGAAAACACATTATTTTAAATTTATCTCAGAATGATTTTTTTAATCTATTTTTAATATTGATAAGGAAAAAAAAGAGGGATGGGGGTTTTTTGATTTGGTTTTCATCCAACAGTATTCAGATTTGAGTCCTTTTTCACAGTGTTCCAAACTGGAAATTTGAGAGGTCTGCTTTTCCAATAAGAAATGTAACTTTTCTATGAAAAAAAGAAGTTTAAAATGTTTCAACCAGCTCAAGGAAGAAGACATGTTGAAATACCAAATATTAGGCAGGTCAGATCCCTGCTCATGGCCAGCACCATCAAGGGGGTCACCTAAAGATTTCCCTTTGCCACAGAAACCAAGAAAGCTTCACGATGGCAATGAAAGCATGCCAGAAGGCAGCAATTATTGGTGAAAAAGACACAACACAATGCAGACTACTTGGCTGCACCCTTCTCCAAAGTGTATTCTTGCAACTTAGATTCAACCACAAAATTACTTTTAATTTACAGCAAGAATTCCTATCAACTTCCAGACTGACCAGGACTGGTAGCATTTGCTTCCAGCTTTTCCTGTACTTCTACTGCATTGGCCGAAAAGATTACGTTTTCCTGGCTCACAACATTATACAAACACATATAGTAGAGGGAGCATCTTACTGCTTGCTCTCACTTAAGATTTGTTCGTGTTTCTCAGAGACTTCTGTAACCCCCTCGTAGTGCAGCCATCCAAGAGAGCCACAGGACTGTAGAGACAGAAAACAGAACAACTGGCCATGCACAAAGGCTGCTAACTGCAGAAAGAAAAATTGTGAACAGATACAAAAAAATATTTCTCTTCACATTCATTTATAGTCTTCTTTAGAAAGCATGAAGAAAGCCATCATGCATTCAAGAAGTCAGTTGTATGTGTGTCTTTCCCACTGACTGTATCGTGCTAGTAACAGTGCTCGCACCACCACCAAATACTTGGAAGGTTTCACCACTTTCCTCACTCCATGTGGAGGTCTTGTGAGGTCATCGTCTTTCATACAAGAAAAAAATCTGAACACAGCACATGGGAGTTTTACAGTTGAGTTCATTTGGGAGCGTGCCAGCTCAGGAAAGGAAGATAGATTTTGTTTTAAGATGTGTTTATTTACAATCCTTACACCTACACACATGTTCGATTATTAATGCGGGTGTAATAAACAGGGCTCTGTGCATGCCTGCTTCTCTGGGAAGAAGCTGAGCAGAAAGGAAATGACAAAACATTTTCTAGAGTCCTTACTATATTAATAAAATGACTATTGTAACTGTCAACTAATCCTTCAACTACCTGGATACCACAGAAAAAAACTTGTGGGTGTCAATGCACTACCAGAATGCGCCTAAGTGTTAATTTCTATACAACATTAACACCAACAGTTTACCTTTACTCATACTTGAATGAGGTCCACAGTGCCTACATCATCACGGCACCTCCACCGGCCAGAGCTACACTTAGTCCTCACCCCAACCATCCACACTGCCATGAGCAAGGGCAGCTGCCAACACTTGGCACCTGGTTATTAGTGTTTATTAGTGGAAATATTTATGCTCAATGAGTCACCCCTACAGAGTGCATGGGTATACTTCGGTGTATTACACCACAGCACAAGTCAGCTATATAAAGACTATATTGCTGCTTATCGAGCCAGAGTATCACTTGCCTGATAATTTGAAGCTGGTGACAGGGTCTGTGTGGGGTGACCCTTAGGAACAATAGCTGGGGGTGCATACAGCCAGGCTAACACATAATTCATTTAGCATATTGAAAGTTTAATACTGTATAAGGAAGATTGTTATTTAAGAAAATCAGCAGGATATCCACAGGTACTCGAGGTTTGACCTCCTTGCGCACTTCTGAAACCCCCAGGAGAGACCGCAGCTGCAATTTAAGGCACTTAATTATCATAGACACTCCTGGGTGATTCTGTGAGAACCAAGTAAACATATATTTGCCTTTCCTCACTGGGTTGGAAATGAAACAAACACTGGTTCAACTGAATCAGAAGAGAACATTAGCATGAAGCTTTTTAAGACTCCCTATACCTTCCAATAAATAAAGATATCTTGTGCCTTGCAGTTTTTCTAATTTACCACTGTGTTTAGATAACCAATTTATTAAGCTTCTGACATGGAATTTAAAGCAACAGAACGAAGGCAGGGAGGAGGAAAAGGAAAAACTTGGAGACAGCTAGTACATCAACAGGAATGACACCCCAGAGAAAGATTCTGAAATATCCATCTATATTTCACCATCAAACCAGTGATACATAATACTTTTAGCTCTCAATTAATTGTGAAATTAAGTATTGATTCCAACTAGCTCCGAGGTTGAAATAATTGTTTTCTTTCCTTACCATCTCCAATGTAAAATAGCAGCTTACACGGCTGTATTGTGCAAAAACACAACAGCTAGTAAGAGTGGGAGCAACTTTGGACACTAAAGGAGAATCCAGTACATTTAGTGTGGTTGGGAAATTTTCCCTGCTTGTTATTTAATTATGTGCAAGACAAATGGGCATTTTATTTGATTTTTAGCAGTCCTAAATCTGTGTTCTCAAGGAAGAGCCAAGCAATCCAAATAAACAATTCTGAGAGTTTTCTAACAAGGCTGTTGACACAAAGAAAAATTGTATTTTTCCAGTTGCATACCCTGAAGGCTTGTCCAGTGGTTGAAGTATCAGTCCAGATTTCAAGACCTCTGCACTGGACTTCTTACAGCGTTGCAGACTTCGTGATGGCCCTTGCTCATCCCCCTTGGATACGGACTCCATCTGGTACATAACTCAGTCCGACGGAGCACTTTAAAATCCACCTGCCTCTCTACTCTCTTTTACTGCTTCGTTCATCAATTGAAGTTCCAGAAACATATAGGTGACTAAAGTAATGTCTTTTCCTAACATGTGTCAGGGAAGGTGTGTAATTCAAGCAACAAATAGGAACCTCGTGCCTTGCAGTTTCAAGACTTAGGCCAAGCCTAATTACTGTATATCCCCCAGAGCCTCATTGACTTCTGCACCATAGAGGTATCCTGCATCTATTTTCTGCCACCATAACTACACAAATTACCAAGCAACTCATAGCACCAGGCAAATCATTGTACAATTAGCCATGGTTTAGACAGCTAGATTTTGTATGTGGATGTATGTTTAATGAGAGACTGCACAGGAGCAAAAGGGTCTGATTTGAATTTCAGTCATCTTCAGCTATTCCGCAAAGGTAAAGCCCATCTCAACAGCAGCATTCACATGGACTCGTCTCTTGAAGGAGAGCAGGGAAGTAAAGCAGGTGAAGAAACTCAACGGAAGTTTCCGTAATAGCAGCTCAAGCACTTGGATGCTTCATCTCCTGGTTGTAGTTTTCCCAGGACCGTTGTTCTCATTATAAATGGTTGACTCAGAAATATTACAAAAGATTTCAAATGAAGTATTCCCTCTCCACCCCCTGCTGCTTTCTTCCCAATACACAAAGATGGCTAAAACAAACCAGATGGGTCACATAAGGCTGTTTTGTGATAAAATCCTCACAAGGCTTTTGCTCCACCAGCCTGCCCTTGAGTATTAGGAGTGGCCAGTTCATTTCTATAAGTTATTATGCAAAGTAGCCTGACAGACCAGGGTGCTGAGGAGATGATTCCCTTCTCTAATGTAACTTTCACACTGTCCTGATGATATACAACTTGAATAAAAAACATAAAAAGTAAGTTCAGCTATGTTGGGCACGTGGTGCACAACACAACCCCATTCCCACTTTGGGCACTAATTTAAAACATATCCCAAGATGCTGATAGCCATCCAGCATGCTAAGAGCCCAGGGAGATTACACACAAGTTCACACACTGGAAGGTCATAAATGGTCAATGCCATTTTGCGTAAGGATTCTCAAGTGAGCTTAATTTCCATCACAAAGGTAGGATGCATTTCACTCAGATGATAAAAAGGCACAAGGTAATACTAATTGGTTCTGTAGCAGCACTTTTAATCCCTTAAACTTTTAGATAAGCATTTTCCCTGCTCTATTTTATAACTGAGGCAGTCCCAAGTGGCGCGAGAGTTCTCCAACAATGCAGAGTCAGACACTCTGAATCTCAAGGTGTTACCAGTTAGTACCAAATTCAAAACACCATTGCAAGCATATTACAAGCTCTCTTGGGTCTTAACCAACCACCTTCAGCAGAAGCTAAAACTAACCCATGGCTTTTCACAGCCCTTTCAAAAACCCTGGAAAGCATAAATATTACATCTACACTGTAACTACCCCCATCAGCCCAAGAAGCCCAAGTGCATGGGGAGAAGTTAGGTACAGAAGAGGGAGAGGGAAGGGAGTAGCATAAGCAAATGCAATATCTGCCTGTAATCGCTCAAATTATCTGAACTGCCTTTTGCTGAAAGCTACTATTCCCTGTAGTCCTCTCCTCCATCACTCCATTATCCAACCTTAATATTGCTAAATTCTTCACACGCGTCTGCTCAGGTATAAAGGCCTCCAGGACAAAGCATGGGCCAGGCACACTCTGTGAGGTTTCTCATCCCTCCAGCACTCCCACCTATACAACCAGCCATGCAGAAGCCTCTCATTTGTCAGAGTGATTCAAAACCCTCATCAAAATTCAGCCAAATGGTGTTTGCAAAGTGACAACCCTCCTTTGGGTCATTATTATGTAAGGAAATAAATTGGAAGGAGAGAATGAAAAGGCTCAGGTGAATGGTCACACAGTGGGGAGACTGCAGTGATCCCAATGCTGCCATGGGCTTCATTGTTCATCCTCAATGCTTTAAGGAACTGTCTTCTCCTCCTTCCAAAAACCTCAGTTCCCTTTAATAGAAGAAAAGCTGACGAGGTTCCCCATAGGAATAAAATAAGGAAATTGTTTCACATGAAGTAAGCTGATTTTCACTTTGGCTCCAGTAGGACAAAGAATTAATAATTTCTGTGATACCACTAATGCAGCTGTTATACTGAAGGAACTACTCTGAGGAAAAACAAACACCTCAAATTGCATTTTTGACTTTTTCAGTGTGGTAGTTCTGGCACCTTGAGCAGCACCACATTGCACTGGGCATTATATAAATGTAGACGGGAATAAGGATCCTTGTTCCCAGCCCAAGACAAAAGATATCAAGAGGACACACTTGATGGGAATAGGGAAAAAGAAAAGGTGAAATCAGTGTAGGCGGCTACCAGGGCACAGCAATGAGGGTGTTTTCGGGTTCTCAGGTAGTAAAAGACATGTTTATGTTAATACATAATCTTTTTAATGAATCA
Organism: Cuculus canorus; assembly: GCF_017976375.1. Lineage (NCBI taxonomy): Eukaryota > Metazoa > Chordata > Aves > Cuculiformes > Cuculidae > Cuculus > Cuculus canorus. The sequence continues at coordinate 10,417,647 of NC_071412.1, read as the reverse complement.
CAGTGGGTGCAGTCACAGATGCTCAAGATGAGGGGTACAGAGGGTTAAGATCACAAAGCAATCTCATGCTGTTTCTATTGACAGCATTTGTCTTTGCTTCGCATTACATTGGATTGAGTAGTTACATATTTAACTAAAATAACTTCCAAGAAATTAATTGCTTCTTTGGGCTTTGTTTTGTTGGTTTTTTTCTTTACTAATTAAAAACCTTATTTCTCTTGGAAGTAGAGTCTGAGGAAAAAAAAAAAATCAAGTTCAGCTAGAGTTCATTTATCCCCCCAAAACAGAATTTTTTTCTCCAGAGTCCATTTTGAAAGGGCATCTTGACATTTGTAAGGGAAAGTATTTAGTGATGTGAATGCCATGATTTGCTCTCTCCAAATCTGAGATCTCCCAGTTGTGAGGAAAGTGTAGGTGTTGTACAAAGCACATAAGAGAATGGATGGCCTCTCTCCCAGGGGGCTATAGGAGAGGTGGAGAGAAGAGGACAGATGAGAATCAGAGAAAGTGACAAAGGAAAAGAAACAAGGGCAGAAGATTAGGGAGTACAGGCACAATGGGCTCCCATGGCACCTCACCAGCAGCTGCCCAGTTTGGGCTCAAAACCTCAATACTGACAAACTGGAAATCACGACATTATCTTTGGTATATGAAAGAGCCAGGGAGTTAAATCAGGATGAAAAATTCACAAGGTGAGGTGAGGGGGGAAAGCAATGAGCCAAGTGATGTTAATTTTTCTGTATGTTTTGGTCTTAAGGCAAAGAGGACAGAAAACAGATCCAGTGGGTCAAGGGGACAGTGTTGACACCATGGGTTTATTTCCACACAAAGATAAAGACGGAAGAAAAGGAGCTGACAGTAAAGCTAACCTTATCACTCTCTGTTCACCCCTCTCCCTTTTCTTCTCTGTCCTGAGGCCACCTGGGGACATTTGAATCCACAAATAGACAAGCAAATTAAAAGAGGGGGAAAAAAAAAGTCCTAAAGATCCTATATCATTCATCATAGAGACAGCCCATGCTTGTTCTGATGACAATGGTGCTAATCTTATCCCCTGGCTGCTGCCCAGAAGTGACATAATGCTTAGAAATGTGTGCTTGTTTTAGAGGCTATTTACCTCAAGAGGAGAGAGATGCCAAGGCAGGAAACTAAGCTGGATTTGTGGGCACCACAGACCGGATCCTCAGTCTATCACATTCCATTTGCACAGCTGTGTGACACTTTTAAGATCCACTAATGCAAAGAAAGCCGAGCAAAAAGATCATTGTGCAAAGAACTTTTTTAAGCCTTTTTGGATCCCAAATAGATGGAAGCTGAATATGCAATGCACGAGCAAGAGAGAATGACACAAACATAGTATCATATTACAGTAAGGGTTGGAAGGGACGTTAAAGATCACCCACTTCCAACACCCCTGCCATGGGTAGGGATATCCCACTGGATCAGGCTGCCCAAGGCAGGGATATCCCACTGGATCAGGCTGCCCAAGGCCCCATCCAACCTGGCCTTGAAACCTCCAGGGATGGGGCAGCCACAGCTTCCCTGGGCAACCTGTGCCAGTGCCTCACCACTTTTATAGTGAAAACATGAAGCAAAGTATCAGTCAGCCACAATTCCCTTTTCAATACCTGGACTGAAGTGACTCCATCTAACAGCAAAAGGAAATCACCTCTTTTAGTTGTCTTTTATTTCAAAACTGACTCTGTTTCTTCAGCATAAACTCTGGAGTGACTTAAAAGCAATGGGTCTTGTTCTTTAAACATTGCTATGGTAAAAATAAGTCGTTAGAGACATCGATTTTTATGAACTGCAGTCTAAATTAAGAACGATCCCATCAGAAATTCCAAATGCAGACACGCTTTACTTCGGCAAAGCAAAACCAGATTCCTAATAGGAAAATTACTTCAGCATCTTACCAGGTTAATCTACGCCACTATACAGCTTTCCTGCCAAACAGAGAGGCCCCTCATTCAGATCTGTGTTGGAGGCAATATAGTCAAACCAGTTGTTAAAAATCACAGCCAGCTCCCAAACTGCTTGTCACAGTCTAATTCCAGAGCACCCAGGTCCCTCCTGGCCCCAGCGTATCTGGGGCTTTCCAAGCTGCTCATCCTAGAGAAAATGAGAAAATTCAGTCCTTTTAAAAATGAATCTGAATTTATATATATATATAAAGATATATAAAATTCATATTATATTCAAATATATTCAATATATATATATATAAATTTGTATATATACAAATATATATGTTATGCTGCTGTCAGACACAGCATAATGGGTAGCCTGTATTTTCAGGGGCCATTGAACAGGAAATGAGGTTTGCGCTCTTCGTCCCGAATTAAACAGGGACTATGGAATCAAGGGAAACCATTTAAAAACATGGTCCTAAATACACATCTAATCGATTTGACTAATCCAGAGGTTCCTAATTAGTACCATCTGAGAACAGGACATTATTTTTGAAACATAACAATATAATGAATTAATCACCGTTACACAATGATTTAAGCTCCAATATGTTTGCAACCAATAAATGTTGAGAAAGCATAAAATGATGGCCTGATTAGATCTAAAGGAAACATATTTCATTTAGCATTCCACTGTCTTGATACAAGCAAACAAAGACTGCACACGGAGTTGCCCCAAAGCATGTTAGCTCTCAAGGCAAATGCACTCATGTCCTCCCCTCCTTGAATCTTGCCCCCCTCTCTGCTGGTCAGAGGAATAACTACCAAGACATGATGGATTGCCCCCTTCCTCCTTCAGGGTGATGCTAGAGGTGGTGTTTCTGTAACAAGGTATATCTGCCTTGCAGACCTTGCCAGTAGAAAGGCCTGAGACTAAATCTGATAAAGCTGATGAAATGCTGAGAGATGAACCCTTCAGAGCAGTTTCAGCTGACGTTGCACACCTGGAGCCATACTCTGCAAACCAACTAGGAGGAACAACTTCTGCCCTAGGAAACTTGTGGCTAATTAGACAAAAAAATGCTGATGAGAAGCAAAGGCAAGAAAAACACAAAATAACAGTACAAAAAAAAAAAAGAGAACCCAACTCCTAACTTTAGGGTTCACCAGCCTGCTCCTGGCCAGCATCCCTGTCAGTACACAACACACCAGGACACAGTCAAGCACAAAAAATTAACCTTGATAATTCTTGACTTCTAATAAAAAAAAAAAGCAATGCACTGGGGTTTATTCTTTTAGGGGGGGTGTTTGGTTTTTTTTTTTTTTTAAGAAGTGTTTTCCACTGTGAATTTTACTGGAAAAGCACAGTGAATCATGGAAGTGAGTAAGTCCACTTCTTCAGTTTCAACCCCAGCAAGATTAACTGCTATCCTCATTGTCCATGAAGAGAAATGGGCTGGATAAATTCTGACTTATTGGTTTATCCTCCCATTGCCTTTCAGAACAGTTTTGCCTGGCTTTGTCTAAATAGACTGATATGACATGTAAAAATTACTTTTTTTCCTTTGAATGCTTTGAGTAAGACTCTTCAAATCTGGCTTAAAAGAAAGGCAGAGAAAAAGAAAAAAAAAGGAACCCATCCTTCAAAGAATAGAAGTCAATCCCTGAATCCAAGCTGTTTGGGGTATGCAGGCTGAAGAAGGCTATAGAAGGCCAATGTAACATACAAAATCTCCCTAGAACACAAATCTGCGCCTAGCAATTTGATGAGATCAAAATTTGATAACACACTGGCTGGCTGTGATTGCCCAGGGAAAAACATCTCCTTCATAATAATCTTATTACAGGCTAGTAGAGCTATTTTTGTGCCTATTCTTTGTGCAGAGCAATTTATTTTTATGGCTAGCAAAAGAAATAAATTTCTTGGAAATGGCTCCTCGGTGAATTGGGGTCTGTGTAGCTCATTTTACGTTTATAGATAAGCAAAAGGTCAATTGAATGTTATGTCTTTTATTGTGTGGCCTGCTAAGTCTTCACATAACAGGAAGAAATAATACAACCGCTCTACCGTTCCCCTCCAGGAGCCTTGTTTGAGGGGAGCCTTCTGCTTTTTGTGGTCGGAGTAAGACACGGAAGATGAGTCACTTGTCACAGGGCATTTGTCTCACTTGCAAGATTTAATAGAGTACAGAAGATCAGATACAGCAGATATTGCTATTGTGAAGAACACCTGGAAAGAAATGTGCTGGAAGCCTCTAGAATTCTGATTGGTTCTCTTCATGCAGAGATACAGCCAGTAACATAACTTACTAGATAGTCCTTGCTGTCTTCTGTGGAGTTTCCATCCCTGGCTATAAGAAGTTGCAATGCATGGAAACACATCCCCTCTCATTTACACTAGACTTAAAGCTTGGATCCTTACAGCACTACCTCGGTCCAATTTTACCTGCCAAGAGTGACCCTACTGAATTTCATCTCACTCTTTTGCCACTTTGCCTTTACTTGTGCTGCACTGAGCATAACAGGGACCATGACTCAACTGACCTTTAAGAAGAAGGATTAACATGAAAACAGTTAATGCAGCAAGTGTGGCTGCAAAAGCTCACAGCAAGTTACTGCACTTGCTGGGGAAAAAACACAACCAAACCATACCACACACTTTCTGAAAACAGCTCCTGTGATCCAGCAGCACGTTCTTGACATTTTGAGTATATTCATAGGCATAATGCTGTGCAGAGGGCAGTGAGCACCAGAGCCTGGTATTTCTAAGCTGTACTGTGTTTTCTTTGTGGACATAGAACATGCTGAACAAATCCAAACAGCTGCTCATTACACATGCACAGCTTTCATTCCACTTTCATCCTATCTTCCTTTTAGGAATTCTTGCTATGAGCCCTCCTCTCTGCCCTTAGGCTCTCTTCTCCTTAGAGTTGCCTCATCCTCTTCACGCACCAGCACTCATGGTCTACAGGACTAGAGCACAGCCTATCAGTGCTCACTGAATCTTCTGATCTGGTGTTTGTCCAAGCCCAGAAGGAGAAACAAAACAGACAAAAAGGTCTCAGATATTTTTTTGAGAGTTAATAAAACCATCAGTGCGTATTTTCATTATGACCTTGTTGCAGTGCTAAAAGAGCAAGTCCCAACTATCTCTTTCAGAAGTTCTGCCAGTTTGATAAACTCAATTCTCTTGCTAATAAAACTGCTTAAAGACGACAAGCTTTGCACTTTTACCTTGCTCTGATAGATTTGACCTGCGTGTTCCTGGGTCTATAGAGACACGGGGAAAGCAAATGAACTATGATTGAGCCCCCATTTCTGAACAAATCACACCCTAACCTCTCTTTAGATGTTGTTAAATATCATTACTGGCTATTTAAAGGTAATCAGAGAGAGCATTATTCAAATAGGTTTTCAGCAGCAACTCTGCCCTAGAACCTCTATTGCATTTGTGTATGTGCTGCCCACATGGCTCAGCATCTGCACCCTGCACCCTTTCTGCTCTCCTTTCTCATTTACTGTTTGATATCTGAATTATGTGCCAGTTATGCTGTTTAAATGAGCTCTTAGAAATAACCTTTTCCTCAACCACTGAAGCAGTTACAATTCCCTGACATAACTCATCTAATCACCACCTCAATGAGCAGGGCTTAATCTAAATGCATGTACTGAGCACCTGCCACATGTACTCTTCATTTATCTTACATGGCTTTACATTTAAACCTAGCATGGACCTTTGATACATTATAGATGACTATATCAGACTGTACACAGCGTAAATTAGGACCAGTCACTCAAAGGACATTACAATTATCTCCTCACCGATACATAGCTTTAATTAAGCTACTGCCACCTTGAGGGATTAACAATCAGATCCTAGGCCATATATGGCAAGAAAATGAAACACAAAGCTCTGATTATTTTGGCACCCTCGGAGCACTTGAGCTATAAAAATTAAAATGCCTTGGAAGAAAAAGCTCATCGTAGCCGAGAGATTGCCAATGCAACTGACTGCATATTCACTGCAGTCAAGAAACATCCTTGAGAAAAGCCTGAATTTTTTAGCAGGGGGAGAGCAGACAGAGTTCACTGTTGACTTGATTAAGCTCACTGTATTTGACACAAGAGGTAACTGGAAGTTCAGGCTTTTTTTCCCCCCCTCTTGTTTCTTTGTTTTAAAGATAGTTTGTAAGTGACGGAGTTTAGCTTGTCTAATTTCTTAAAGCTTTTTTCTATATATCTTATATTCTGCTGTTGAATTACCAAGCAGCATTCATTTCCTTAAGGAACCAAAATTGTTGATGTCTAATAGGCTTATTTTTTCCAGCTCCCACCACTGAGGGAAGAAGCCGGGCTGCAGTCTCTGTTTCTGCATTAGGGCTGCAAATTGCACTACAATTTTCCAATTCTGCCTTTAGAATAACGACCATGACTCATGGTAACAGGCCTCACAACACACACGGGATGAAAACTCCCACTAAAAAATCAAGCCCTCAAAAGCCTCTGAAGGTTTCCAAAAAGATTGCGTGTCCTTTCACTTGACTCCTTAGTGTTTCTGGTGCTGCTGAAGCACCAATGGACAGGACATAGCAGGAGTCCAGGGTGGTTTTTAGGCCTGTTGAAGCGAACACGTGGTTTTACACACCTTAAACAGCACAGACAAATATCTTGGTTCTCTTTCCAACTACAGAACTCTGTTCCCTACAGGGTCTTTGCAAGTGAGCACTCATGGCTGCCTGTCAACCATGTCGGTCTGCAGAGACCACGCTGTTCTGAAAAGGGATTCTAAAATAAGCTCTAAAATACCCCTGCTATGAGTAACATCCATGAACTAAGCCTTGGAGAAGACACCAGCTTAGCCCTCAGCAATCAGGTGAACTCCCTGCATTTCACCCTGGATGTAAGTATGCTCACTGCCCAGCTCCTTCTCTGCCATATGTGCTTTTCCCCCATAGATAATAGTCAATAAAGCTTTTTCTTTAATGATGGGTTTAATTTCATGAAGCTGCAGTCATGGGATATAATAAGAAATGTAATGTAAGTTCTATGGCAACACCGTTTATTAAAGACATGAACTTACTGTGCATAAAAATACATAAAAGCGATCAGTGTAATATACTAAGGAAACTCACAGATTTGCAGAAAATAAAAGCCATCTCAAGCTATAAATCCAGCTATTATTGTAAGATTAGACAATTTATACTCTTCAGCACTCAAACCAGGACACATCAAACAAGCAACAAGCTGATTCCTCTCAGACCTACCAGGTCTTTCACAGCCTGCCTCCATGCTCAAGAAACTTAAGTATTCTGCCTGTGACTTGATTTCCTTCTTTTTTTATAGGTACTCTGTTGTCTTGAATGGAGCCTTAATCCCATGGCCCTTAGTCAAAAAAAAGTGAAGCCTTTTATCTGGAGATAAACAGCCTTTAGAACAGAGGACTGATCTCAGAGACTTTCTTCAGTCCTCGGCTGCTCCAAGCTAGGAGACAGGTACCCACACACTTTTTGCATGTTGAATAGCTAATAACGTCCATAGGATCACTTACAACAAATACAGAGAAACACACACCCAGTCAGGATATTGCCCAGGGCTGACAGCTGTTAGGGCTTTTTGGTTCCTTCAGCATAATGCAAGAAAGTGGAAGCATCCTTTTTACAAGGATAATATCTGTGGTAGAGGTGAGGCAAAACAAAACAGTGAACATGATGCACATGGAAAAAAGTTCACTTATTTTTCTAAGTTAACCTTACCACAAACCCTGAGGATACTATAGGAGCTGAGCTATGAGTTTCCATGGCCAGCAGAGCGATATAAATACTGTTGTACTGACGATCAGCTGGTCTCTATGGCTTTGCTGGAAATTAAGCACAGCTCTATTGATGTTAATGACTTTCTGTTAATTTACAGTAGCAGCACAAGATTTAAAACTTTCTGTCTCACATGAGTGACTATATGTACCTCTCTCTCATCACTATGAAAATCGCTCATGGACTCCTCCCAAAATAAATGGAGCAGAAAAAATATGGGCTTCAAAAGGGTCAGCTCTGCATTTTCCAATATATACATGAATTCATAAAGGCAACAAACCAGATTATTTTTAAATTTTCATTTATAATAAATGCAATAAAAATAATCTTTCACCTCACACAATATTTTTAATCCCATAAAACAAATATTAAAAAGGAGGGGAAACTGAAGACAAAGCCGCGTTATTTTGACAAAAGCAGCTATTACACAGATTGCCAAAACTGAAGTCAGCAAATACTATACATAAACAAGCTGAATACACTTCCACCTTCTCTAAGTAGACATCTGGACACACATCACAGACATTAGCATCGCCAGATGTGCAGAATTCTCTAAATTTAGCATAGGATTAGGGATTTAGTTGTTTCGAGATGAGTGTTTTGGTTGGGTTTTTTTGTTTTGTCTTGTTTTAAACCTCATTTGCTTTGCTTAAGAAAAAGCCAAGAAGGTTCTGAAAGGTTTCTGAACTAAGTGGTTGTCAAATGCCCAGCATAAATCAAACTTGACAGGGCAACATGGAATGGTGATTTTACTCCCCCTCAGCACCAGTTCCTACTCAGATCAACATAAATTTCCAAACATTTAGAGTAAATGTAAGTAAAATTGTTCCAGTACCATAAACATTCCTTTCATTGTTTTTTTCTCCCTTCTTTTCCCCCAGATGCCATTTGGATGGGGCTCTGCAAGCCCTTCTCCATTTGACACTCTGCTTCCCCAAGCAGGCTGTCAGTATTTGATTAATGGTTCAGATCATGCACACCACATTTGCCAAAGACATGAAATACTCTGTTCAGCTCTGACTTTGTACAGCACATTCTCCCTCTGATAGGCTGCTTGCAGTCCCACAGTATATTGTCATGCCTTGCTTTCCATGAGCCCTGTGAAATTTCGCCCCAGCAGTCAAGCCACAAGCTGACGTTTTCCATGGCAGGTGGCCCAAAGTTGTTATTGTTTAAACTGTACGATGATGTGGATGGAAGCATATTGGTCACATATTGTACGTGAGTGTTTATACATTAAAAAAAGATAACGTTCCCATGGTGCTGGAGCTCCTCTTGAACCTGTATATGGAAAATGAGTGTGTGTCTGTGTCTAGAATCGTTTTTATGTACAGAAAAACACATAGAGTTGCTGTAGAAGTATATAAGTCAGTATCTATTTTTATTTCTGCTCTGACTCTAGAAATTTTCATCTTTGGCTTTTACTTTCGACAGCAACCTAATAATCAGGATTAATCAGAGTCCTTGAAAACAATAGTTCCAATGAAAGGTGAAGAAGAGCCATTTTTTTCCTGCTGAACTGAACTCAAGCAAGGACCCAGTCCAAATTTTCATTAGATACTCTCCTTTCTCAGTCAGGTCAGAAGCTTAGAGTATGTGAACAGCCATTTCTTTTTTTTTCTTAGGGTGATACAAGGATTTTTCCTTCTAGACAGATGTGCTTATCTAAAGTATCATCTGTTCCAGACAGTCAGACAACTTAATGAATAAACCCAGTTGGAATAAGCTTTGGAACTTGGATAGGTATTGTCTGGCTTGACATAAAAGGGACTGAACTCCACAATTAAAGTTCCAAACATTGATTAAACTAAAATAATTTTAGCTAGGACCTTCACAGCGTTGCAATTTCTAAAGTAGACACAAAGGGAGGGCCAATAATTCACTGAAGAACCTCATAGCTTTAATGGAAACAAAAAATCTAAAGGCCTAATGTGTGCTACAATGCATGAGCGTTTAAAGACAGTGGCTTTGCAAACATTTAACACTGATGAAACTGAGCACAGCCCCATCCTCATGCTGCCCAAACAGCTGGATTAAGTTCTGTTCCAAGCTTTATGGAGAATATTTTGAGTCTGTTGTGTTGTTCAATTTTCATTAATTCTTAAATTTTCTCAGAACCATTTAGTACAAATGTGGGCAGGACCTCATGTCTCTAAGACAGAAAAATCAAGCAATAGCCACTGAAAACCTGTATGTGTTGTTGTTCTTATTTACTTCCTAATATACCATGGAGGCACAGAAGTTCGTGAGCATGTTTTATGGACTGTTGTCAAAGTACATAAGAGCATAAGAGCATAACTGCAGCTCCAAAATTTACCCTACTGGAAAGCAAGAATTGCTATTCCTTCTTTCTCAGAACAAATTAATTTATCAAGAAGATTTAACATAAAAAAAAAAGCACATTTCTACACAAATCTTATCTTAAAGTGTGGAACTCATTGCCATAGGATATTTTGCAGAGTAGAGCAATGAGGATTGCAACTTTTGGCACTTCACTATGAAATAAATTAAACACTTTATTTTCCTAATCTCCTTAGTTTTCATCAGCCCTTTGGTAGGCTGAGCCAGTTCAGCCACCTCAGAAAACAATGACAGGAATGCTGTGAGTTTCCAGCTCTCTCCTACAGTCTTTTCCACTATCCTGTTCCAGAACTTCACCTAGACTAAATGTTTACAGGATAGAAGAGTTGTCAGATGCTTATTCTTTGCCATCTGGCTGTAATTTGCACCCCCCAAAATAATCTCTTTTTAGGAGTTCAAACACAAAGTTCAAAGGAAAACCTAAGAATAAACAACACATTTCACCTGGTATTGAAACCCCATGAGAATTTCAGCATCACCTGACTTCATTTTGAAACCATAAATCTCACCAGGTTTACACCAAGGTTCAGGACTTTGCTGGAACAAACTAAGACTTCTCACAGATTTTTCACACTAGCTTCACATGATCCTCGTCAACAGCACTGATGAGTTTTTCAGAAGGAGAAAACAGACCTGAAAATCCCAGCTTTTGAGGACACTTAAAGTTTAACTCTCAGCCTACACTTGAACTGCTTCTATAGATCTTTCCATCTATTGCAGGATAAGACAAATCAGTCTGTGCTCAAGAGCATAGCACGATAAAAGTCCAGATGAAAACATGTATCTTGAGAGACAGGTTCAAACTCCGTGCAACTCATACTCGAAATGCAAGTATTACATTAGCTAACAAACTTCAAAGAATTAATGTTCATTATTCAAAGATGATATATTTTAAATAGTAAAACTCTCACAAGACAGCTGAAGCTCTAAAATCCTGGCTTTCTTGCATGTGCCATTTTTTTATTCATTAGTATCTACCCTTCTGAAATCAAATTAGAAATGCTGTGGGTCTTTGGAAAGGAGTCATTCTTAATTTGCTAGCTGGCCAGAGTTAGAGGCATGAGAGCTCTCCAAGAGACTTATTCTTGAAGATCTATTTAGAGAATTAAAATCCAAACATTACAGTCTTTTTTTTTTTTAACCAAACGCTGCTTTGTAATCTCCCCATCACTCCCAGCTATTAGTGTTTATGCATATTTTGATTCACTATCACAAAAAGGCACTGTTAGGAGAAGAAGAGACTTAAAGAAAAGGTTTATTAATATTCACATCACTTGCCATCTGTGCAGAAACTTTGTCCTAAGCTAACAGAACATGATCAAGCTTAACCTTGTGATTTTATGCTTTTAGCAAATGAACAAGTTTAATGTTTTTAAAATCTTATCAACTGCTCTTCAGTCCGTGCCTTTAGAGCTTAATCTCCATCAAATGCTACTGGAAATGTCCTCCAAGTGACCTTGAGAGGAATTAGAACATGTAGAGTCTCCATTTTGAGGAGCAGAACAACTTGGTTTGTAGACTCAAGTGAAAACATAAGTCAAAACCAAAGAGAATTATCTAGTGTTGCCTCAGGAAGGTGATGCCTCAGTCACCTCCTACTAACAAATTTATTTGAAAACATGATACAGTGCAGATTTACCTCTGAAAGAAATGCCCTGTCCTACATGCTTTGAAGGGGAAAGAGCACTCAGCTGTATAATAGGTATCAAATGAAGAATTTGCAGGTGTTTTTTTCAGGAAATAAGAGCCCCAAGGGATTAAAAAGAGAAATTAAGTATTTCCCATACGGGTTCCCAACCTGCTTATTGAGCAGATCCATATCAACAAAACCTGTTTTCCAAGTTCTGGCAACTTAAAATCAGGTGTGTAAGCCTAGTTTCTAAAGCCCAAATAATTAAGCATACAAGCTTGACTGGCATCTACTCATTGATATGCTCAGCAAAAGAAGCAAGAGTTGAATTATTTTGGAACAGTGGCAGGATTGTTGTTTGTCTGGCCTCCCCCTGCTTAGGCCTCAGTTTACCTTGGAAAGAGGAAAAATAAGTTAAAGAACATTTTTAAAACAACTGTCAGCCTACATTGTCTGTCGCAGTATTTGAACCATCAAGAAAACAAAATATAGACAATGTTGGTCCTGGTGAGCAAGAAAAATATTACTAATGCATTCTATGCATGAGTTCTGCTCTCATTAATATTGTATCCCAACGCTCCTCCCTAAGAGATGAAACAACGTGACGGCCTGAATATTACATACAAAGACCATAACAAAGGCATTCTTCAGTTTCTTGCAGAGGTAGGAAACATTAGGAAAAAAGGAATAGAGATATTCTAGGGCCATATTTATCTTTTTAATTTATTCAAGTTTTAGCAGTATATTCTCTTTGCTGTTCTTTGGATGTAAAATATATTGTACCTTCTACCTCCTGTTTAAGATCTGAAAACTTGAGATATGTGTAGGTGTGGGGTTTCTCTCATCCTTCACGTACTTCTAGGCCAAAAGGAGCTGTCACAGCTGTGTTGTTCTCTTGCAGAACAGAAGTCAGCAAACTGTACAGTCATTTCTCTATCAAAATCACAGCTACTATTTAAGTCAGCGTGTTTTACATGTAGGAGGGAAAATCCACAGTGGAATTGGATTAGTGAATGGTCAGTTACCTCAGTTAAAACCAGCATGTTTTGACTTCAGCCAGCTTTACCTTCTAACCACTAGATCTCGCTACATGGTTTACTTACCACCTCTAGATTAATGGAGCTGTCTACTCCCTATTAGTGGATCAAATCACCTCTTAACCTCCTCTTCAATAAACTTAAAAGATTGAAAGAAAGGGACATTTAGCTTTCTCAAAAGGGTGTGAAAGAATACCAGTTCGCCCACATCCCCAGAATACAGTTTATGCCGGAGATGTGATCAGTTGCAGGCATTGTAACAGTCCCCAGTGGCAATGCATTCAATCCAGGTTGGCTGGGAAGCTGTGAGAAATATGGATTTAATGGAAAATTTAAAGTCACCTAATGAAGATTTCATTTTTTCTTAGATATTCAGTCTGAGCCCTGATACAATATTGCCTTTGAAATTTCCCACAGTCTGAAAGGCTCTTCCAGCAAAGTCAAAAACAAGCTCCACCATTGTCACCATAAAAGTAGGAACAGAAAAAGAGTCTATCTTTTCAGTCCATCTCAGTAGCCTATAGAACCATATCAAGCAATAGGGAACTACGCCATCCACATTTTAACAGAGATGTGCTGTTTATGATCCAAAAAGCCTAGAGCATGAGCATCTCTTTAAACTCAATTGGGACCAATCTCTGCTCACTTGCTTGCTAAAATTGCAAACAGTTGGCGAGACTAAAAGCCACCTGCAGCTCAGCTGTGCATCAATCTAGGGGCTATTACTTTATGTTTAGATAAATACATGTGCAAAACCTCAGACTGTCTTATAGGAAATCACCTTTCAAAGCAAAGAAAACCAGAAAAAAATATATCATTACCATTTAGGAGAGTTTACACGTTTTACTGTTGTTTTGAATACTGGTGAATCCAAGAGAATAGGCTTGTTTCCAAGTATTTTCTGTTATCTTCTATTATTGGTACAAATAAGACCAATTCCCAACTTCAGAACTAACTTCACAATTTATGTATAAAATTTCACCATCGTTGTGTAAACACAGCTGAGAGCAAATTATCAGAATTAATAATCAAGTTCCTGGTATATGAATATGTATACAGTTTTCATTGCCTTAATAGCCTACTCTTATCATTCCTCAAGTCCCAGAGTAATCCTGCCAATAAACATGTTCATTCAAGTACTTTCAGAGAGCCAGCATGCAAGAGGCATGAGAATTGGTGAAGTAAATTAATTTGGAAAGAAGAACAAGGAGAAAGAAAACTAGCTTGCTTGCTGAGCCCTCCTCTCACCATTTACTCTTCCTTCCGTTTCTCCCAGAGTACTTATAAAGTCCCTTGAATTTCTTGTTATAACAGAAACTCGAAAGCAGTATCATTGTCAAAAGTAGCAGCAGGGGTGGAGAGAAAAGCAGGAGGCGGAAAAAGACCCAGCACTCTGATTTGTTTCAAGACAGGGTTGCTTCCGAGAATTAATGAGTACGTCCCGCTCAAAGATGAAACTCATCATGATTGTTACCTTTAATAACCCCGCTTCCTCAGAAGAGCCCTCAGAGTGGAGAATGAGACTGAGACAGCACCTTGAATTATTCATGAAGGCTCGTGGAAAACAATCATCAGATCTGGCATTAATGGTCTGTAAAGCGCTGTTTTTGACAAAACCATTTAACACCAGCAATAAAATAAATAAATTAAGGGGAGAGAAGCATAAAAATGATGTACTGATGTAAAACACCCTGGAAAATATTGGTTCCTTAGATTGCAGATCACTGGCTCTTCCATCAAGTCTCTCTTCCCAGGAAGAAGAAATATAGAAATAATCCCTGAAATGGTGAAACGCTGAGAGGTGACCTCAGTTTGGAGTTGGACAATCAGTAGATCTTGCGAGAAAAAATTGTGTAGGGGCTAAAGAAAGTTATTCTAGGTAGTGTTATGTCACAGTGGAGGAGGGATGAAAACTCTGGAGTGGTTTTCTCAGGCCTTCTTTATACAGCAGCAGGAAAAAATATTTGAGGAGGAGGGGTGGGGGAGTAGGAATGCCAACACATCTTCTGGCTCCACTTCCATAGTAGACTTAGTGGATTTCCAGGGCCGTTTTCTACATATATATATTACACTTACTCTCTCCTCACTAAAATAAGCATAGTTAGGCTTCTATACCACATCAGGGACTTGAGCATTTAAAGTCCAGGTAAGAGATCGAGATTTTTAAGTGAATAACTATGCACTTGGCTAATCTAGGCAGTGAAAATCTGTCAGATCCACTTCACACCGATGTGTAGAAACCTAGATTTGGAAAGCATGGTGTTTTGCACTCTGTTCTTCTCTCCAGCATGTTGCAACCTATTTGGAAAGTGTGGGTTTTTTGGATAAGGAAAAAATAATGTACTACTTTGCAATCATTTTGCAGCCTTTGAGATTCTCAGCTCTTGTCAGGAAATAATGTCAGGTTTAATTTTCATTTTAATCTGCACAAAATTTTCTTCAACTAGGAGGTAAGTTCCAACAAGACAAAAGAAATAAATATTTAATGTTTGCTTGGCTGAAAAACAAGTCTCCACTTAAAATGCTGTTTGTGTCATGTTTCATTTATTTCCAAGATTTCTTTTGTTAAAAAGCAAAAAATATATTAGAAATATCTGTACTATTTGCTTAATGATAAAACCACTGGCATGGGAATTTTCAGATACTTATCAGTGAAACTTTTCCTGCGTTTAGGAACAAGAGGCCAGTCTTTCAGAGTTCACCCTGTTCATCTCCTACCACAGGGGAAGGTTGATCATAATTGTCATCCATGGGACATTATTTGTCCTGCTCTTAGATATCTCCAATGACGAGGGCTGTAGCATCTCCTCAAGTTATATTTTCCTCACATTTTCTGAACTTCAGTCAATCAATCTTCTTTCCTTTTTCTAAGTCAACTGATCCACAAGCAAAAATGTTACTGAGTATCATAAGCGTCACATGAATTAATTATAGCATTTCTATCAGGTTATTTATACCACGGATATAATTAGGAATATGTGGCCCTCTGAATCCAATAGACCTGGATCCAGTAAAGCTCTCCAGCATGTAGTTAGCTTAACAGGCTATTTTTCATCACCATCCAGGCAAAGCAATTGAACACATGGTTAATTTCAAGCACACACCTAAAATTTAGTGGTTATAGTGAGACTAAAGTATTTATTGTGTTTTGATGAATCAAGCTGTAATGCAAAGATCTAACCATAAGCATATGAGCCAGAAGGATTATTCATGTTCTAATGTAATACACCTGTTAAGTTCTTTATTGGACTGAGGGCATAATTAGTGCAAAATGTAGCTATATTTATTTAATTACAACCAGGACTAATGACTAAAAATTATTTTTAAAATAGCAGGATATTTCCAGAAGCCAACTGGGAAACTAATCATACTCCCAAGATATAATTCTGCATCCTCTTTGAATCTGAAGAGAGACAAAACAATCGCTGTGTTTTTCTCAGTCCCACAGAAATTGCACTTGAATCAAATTATCTTTTGTATTTATCAGCTAAATAATTCTGACAACTGTCCAACAACTGCAGCAGCCCCAGGAGCTTTTGTAAACTAGCTGATGAATGATTGGTTAAATAAATCTGCTACAATTATTCTGGTAATGAAAACCAAAACCGACTGTGTGTCTTCTCCAACACAAGCTAAATCCTATTTGCTGCTTTTTGGTAACGGGAGATATTGTATTTCTTTAAGAGTGAGAATTTATTTGTGTGGGTAATTGCAGAGCTCAAAATAGCTAAAGAATCTTTTTTTTTCTGAGACAGTGTCTTAAAAAGCTAACATTCGTGCTGCCTGGTCTTATCATAATGTAAGATTTCACTTAATGAGTCTCAAGAATGACTCAAGCATCCCTGAATTTATAGACTCTTTGTGCGTTAAGAAACAGACATGAGCTCAGACTTTGAACATAATGAATAGGAGAAAGAGCATGAACAAACAGCTATTTATATGAGGGCAGTGTCTCCACAAAAAGCTAACAAGGTCTCTGGGTCAAACACTCAGCTGATGTAAATGCCTCCGCATTTTATTAGAAATATATTTTTTTAAAAAAAAACACAGCAAGATGTCAAAACAGAGCCATCAAACTTCTCTCTTCCATAACCCATTTGTCTCAGTCATGTGTCTGGAAGAGTCAGAAAAATAGGATGTCTGTTACTCTATCAGAAGAAGTTTCTGATAAGGCCTAAAATATTGACCACAAGCAAGTGAAGAATAGGTATTCTTCTGCGATTCCAGGATTACAAAATCTGTGCGGTTCTCACAGAGCTGTAGGGGTTGGGAGGGACCTCTGAAGATCACCCAGTCCCCTTCCCCTGCTAAAGCAGAGTTACCTAAAGGTGAACCAGGTCACCAGGTTAGAGGTTCATCTCAGGGAAAAAACTGCTGTTTTCCCATCCTCTGGGATAGATGGCTTTATTACGACTTTTTTTAATTGTGAGGAAAAAACACTTCAGCTTTTGTATGGAGGTCGGTCAGTTTTCTCCAGGAATTACATACAGGGACATTCCTCCTCTGTGAAGAGAATAACTAAAGTCTTGAGACAATTTTTTATTATTATTGGGGAGGTCTCAACAGGCCCAATCCAGACACCACAGTCTTTGCAAATCTTTGAATTCAGAAAGAAAGCTACCCAGGATTGCCTAAGCATACTCTGACACGTGTTTTCTTTCAGCACTTGTACCTTGTACTTCTGTACACTCTGAAAGCCTTCCTACTATCCAGGATGTATTTAAACAAACGGCAGAAAAGTTTCACAAGTCTTAATTTGATACTGAAATCATTTTATGAGGAGAAGAAAGCTCTCCTGCAGCTTCAAAAAGTTTCTTCACTAAGAATGCAGAAAAAAGGCATAAGCAATGGTTAACTGAATATCTAGTCAAGCAATAAGGGAATTTCAGACCTACTATGTGAAGCAATCACTGCAAATCTTTTACAAGCAGAATCGACTTCAAAATTGCTCAGCAACATTTGTCTGGCAATTTTGGAAAGGCAGCATCCCATAAAAAAAAAACCATGATCTGATTGCAGGCAATTCACAGAGTGAGAAATGCCTGCTTGAATGCCACCCAGGTATTCTTAGTTCACGGGAGGGGGCTGTTATTCGGTCTGTAATCTGTTCAGGACAAACACCGAACATCCTACAAGGCTTGAGGGATAAACTTGTTTATTTGTTTTAGTCTGTGGACAGTTACATTACTTGCAATGAACATTGCAATACCATGGGCAGAGGATGTATCTTTAGGAAAACGGGGAAAAAAGGTTGATCACAGTCTGAATGACGCCATCAGTTCTTCCTATTTGCTGTTAGGACTCCCGAAATATTACTGTCACTATTAAGTTCTGAAGCAATGTTATTTTGCCATCACCAGTAAAATTGTGACCACATAAAAGTAAAGGAAAAGTCACTTGATTTCATTAGGGCTATAACTAAAGGGAATTTCTAAGTCACAGACACAAAAATACTGAAGCATAGAGAAGAGCTGATGAAGCATTCACAGCACAGTGATAGATGAGGTGGACCGAAGAATTCAAATCTGTGCAATTTAATATTACGGACAGACAAAGGTTCTGGCAAAATCACAACCTCTAAAAGGGAGTACTTATAACACCAGGTACACAAATATGTTTACATTAAAACATAGATACATTTTTTTTCTTCTTCAAAAATTAATAAAGCTTAATTTTTAATATACAGAGGTGCATGGGTTTGTGTATTGTTGTCAGTTTGTGGATGTTTGGGTTTTTTTTTTCTTCCAAGGATGATTAAGGTCAGTCTGCAAGGTTTGGGGAGATAAATGCGAATTAAAACATGAATGCACAGAATGCCATAATATTAAATAAAGCAACTTTGGAAATGTGTAAGTGAATTAGAGGGTTGAAGACATAATTCATTTTCAATGGATAATGTAAAGCTATGTGAGAAGGAAATGTTTGTCCATTTGCAAAGCACAGAGGGGGCTTAGAATAAGAAACTAGACAGATGGATTTAACAGGTAACACATATGCATCCCTCAGGTGACTAAGTTTCCCTGAGAAATGAACCAATTCTAGCACCTGCGCAAACCCTCAGGGATGAAATATCCTGTCTAGAAGTTAAAATTTGTTATTACATATGCAAGATTTAATTCATGAATATCTGTGCAAAGAGAACTATTTTCCATAAAACTGCAGTTGTGTTTCAAGAATAGCATCCCAACAAAGCAGAGAACAAACTGCAGTGAATCAGAGAGAATAACGTGCGCTCTGATGGCCACACGCTGAGTCCTTACAAGGACGGCAAAAATCAAAGCATGTTTGTACCCACAGCAAGGACCAGGGACTACCAAGAGGCAAAAGCCATAGTAAAAGAGGATATCTAAAAACTTAACCGGAACTGAATTCCCCTACTATTCATATGGAAATAAAAAAAATGTGAAATTTGTGTGAGGTTTTTTCCAGCTAGTTTTACTATTAAAGTGAAGGCCATAGATCAGATTTCAGCCAGTCTGCAATCTCCGTTCTCCCATGCACAGGATGGACACTCATTTCTTTACCAACACTTTATGATATCAGCTGAGTGGTATAACAGAGCAGACAAGAAATAGATATTTTAAATACATATTTTGAGAGCATCAAAGGCTCCCAGTGGTTCAAAAAGGCATGGCCTTGCACTGCCAGGGCTATGAATTTTTCAAAGAGCTATGGTGTAACAGCAGCCCTGCTCTGGTAGCTACTCGCGTCGCGGCACAGAGGCTGCTCTTCACCCTTTCAGACCGAGCTCAGCACAGAGGACAAGCTGCTAAATCAGGCCATGGCAGACACAGCACACCAAACAAGTGAGATGCTGTTCATTCTCTGGTGGCAGCAATCCTTAAGTAGACCACGGTGGCTTTATAAATTTGGTCCTCGTTAAAATGGGTGATTATATAATCTCATGCTAATTCTTGCAGTAATTCCTTTGCACGCAGCTTTCATATTTCTGGATAATTAGAAGAAAATTTAATCCATTCCTAGAGACACATTGCTCTTAACGTTTCCTTTCTTTTAATACAGATTTCACAATTAAACTTCCTTGGCAAACAGCCCAGCTTAGTGACCTTGTGGTTTTTACCTGTAGGATAATAATCAACAGGAAGGGAGCACAAACAGCTATTATCTTTATGGCTTACATTTAAATATTTGGAGGAAGTAGGAGCTTGTTAGATCAGGGCTGGCCCTCATGAACCCTCCCCTTCTGTCCCCAGCTCTTTAACGTGTACCATTAACAACACCTCTTCTCCCCTCTGCCACCGAGCCTTAATTTAATTGCCCACTTCAGAGTGCATTAAACAATACAAGTTTCCCTGATTTGCTATTTATCTTCTTTCAGATGTGTCAGCTTTCTAATTAACAGACTTACTCATTCTCCTGAACACACCACAGCACCAAAAGCTTTCCATTTCTTTTACAAACATCAGTGTCTAGAAGTGTCTTGAGTACAAAGGAAAATGAAAATACACATGATCCCAAGAGTCAGGGATACCCCCAGCCTGCCTTCCTTGCCTTAGTATCCCCTTAGCTTTTTGTGCTACGCTAAAATAAATTCTCTCTCTGCAGGCTGGGAGCTAGGGGGGAAAAAAAGAAAAAAGATTATTTTTATTTAAGTGATACATGTTAGCAACTTTAAAAAGCTAGGATATCCAGTGGCTGGTACAAGCACATTTAATTCAGCAATAATTAACATATCTATATTAATCTAAATGCATGCACTGCACGAGGCACCTTGGGAGATTATTACAAAATGAGCCAATTGAAATCCCAGCACAGAAGCAGCTTCTGTCTAAGCCTATGACAAGAAATATAGCACTTTTCACTTCTGACTCTAGAAGTACTTTGCAGATAACGATCAACCTTTTCATTACCCCTGAATGACAGGTCAATATTGTCTCCCTACTTTAGCACTGGAAAACAGAGGTGCAGAGAAGCTCAATGACTGCTAAACATCCCATGGCACTTTAGTGCCGTGAGACAATAAAACTGAGGTGAGAGAGATACTGCAGTGAGACAATAAAACTGAGGTGAGAGAGATACTGCAGTCCTCCTAACTAACAAAAACATCTTACGGAGATGTGCACGTTAGCGGACTGGTTTGCCGCAGTAGTAATGCAATTTTATCCTTGTGCCACTAATGGTTTTGGTGGAACAGAGGGTGGTGAGGCAATGGAACAGGTTGCCCAGAGAAGTTGTTGATGCCCCATCCCTGGAAGTCTTCAAGACCAGGTTGGATAAGCCTTTGAGCAACCTGATCCAGTGGGAGGTGTCCCTGCCCATGGCAGTGGGGTGGAACTGGATGGGCTTTAAGGTCCCTTCCAACCTAAACTATACTATGATTCTAACACCTACAGAGAGATATCAGATCAAGTCTGAACTGCTGATTTCCACTGCTTGGAGAGTAAATTAAAACCAAAAGGAGCAGTTATTGATCAGTTTAAAATATTTCACCAGGAGAGCAGCTTGTTTTGAGCTGGGGCATCTGGAGAGATTTGCAAGCATCAGTTGCAGTGATCAATCACAGCCCATGCAAAGCCCTAAAACTTCTTTAACATTGAAACTCTTAGAGAGACAGAACCCTTTTGAAAGGAAAAGAAAAATAAAATTAAAAAGTCAAATTCTGATTTATCCTTTCCCATTTCCACTCAGAATCCACAAAACTTTCTCTTTCCCTATATGTTGCAAACTGAAGTGACCTCCAGACTTCCAGTTTCTCCCTGAGTCAAGAGAGGATTTTTACCAACATCATGGTAATATCTCATGTATTAAATCAAGGTTCAGACAGAGAACATACACAGGCAAACAATTCAGGAGAGCTTACAAGGTTAACAGCAGACAACCAACTGGAATGGCATGGGGGTTAATTGCTATTTGCAAAGCACTTTTCAGGTCCCTTCAGACAAAAGGTTTTCTGTTTCCATTAAGAAACTTTAAAGCAAACTGCAACCAGTGAGTAATCAATGTCCACTATCCCAAAATGCTTGAGACAATCTGCTCTTAAATGCTGTCAGATGAGAAATATTTTGAGGAATAACAAGATAATTTGTAGCTGAAGGCAGAATAGGACCAAGAAATTCTGCTTGCGGCTCCTTCACCAGAAGGCCTCAGTACGGATTAAGTCGGTTTAGGCTTTACCTGTGCAAACCCCCTCCAAATGAAAAGATGTATACTAATCTAACTAGCATTGGGACTTAATACTGTATTCATCAATATTAAGGGCAATGTCAGGGAAAAGCAAACAGCATGAGGCAGGAAAAAAAGCAATTGCACTAAGTTTTGCTCATGCCCTCTGGTAGTAGTTTCTTGAGCTAATTCACCACTGCAGAGAACAACGTTTATGATGTGCACGTGCTGGGATTACCCATCCCAAAACACACCATAGGAGATTCCAGATGAGATTATGTCTGTATTTTGAAAGGCAAAATTAAGGCATAAAATGGAAGTGACCAAAGCGATACTACAATTAATGCCAGGAAAAGAACAAGATAGCCCAGCTCTCCACAGCTACAATCACTGGAACTTACTTTTCCACATGACTACAGGGAAATGAGGAATCCTGTGATACAAATTTGCACCAAAGTGATGACACCAGAGAAGACAAATAGCAGCCCTATGTAAACTATCTTTTGGGAAGAGAGGGTTGGTTGGTTGGTTAAAAACAAACAAACAAAAGAAAAAGAGCAGTGGAAAGTGTAAGAGGAAAAGGAAGAGACACTTCTACATCTAGTTCCTATTTATCGGATCATAAAATCAGCCGCAGCATTCATGAAGATGTTCATATAAAGGACAGTTCAATCCTGATCTAGACAAATACAAAGTTTTAGGTCAAGTCCCAAAAGTTTTAGTCTGTTATTCATCTCAAAGCATAGTTTATTATACTGCCTTCTGGAGGAAACCTTGACAGTGAGACATGCCATTCTTCTCCAGCTACGGAAAACACTTCTTTTTTTAATATAAACGATACATAATGCAGTCCTGAGAACTGGGGAGGAACTGCAGCCACTCCGTCTTCTCTACTCTACAGCCAGAGATTCACCATCCACAGACAGAGAGAGCACTGCAGACTCTATGGCCACATCCGCATGTTTATTCCAGGGTGAATCCCAGCTCATGGTGGAGGAGCACGTCCTGGTTGGGGAGCCGGAAAACAAAGAACACCACAAAGTGAAACCACTTCTGTGTCCAAGCTCCCTGCCAAATTTGCTACCAGTTCAGAGGTGTCACAAAAGAAATGGCTACGGACAGCTGAAGAGAAAGAAATCTGGACTGTAAAGGTGAATGACCAGAGACAAGAGGAAGGGGAGAGATGGAACAACTCTCTGAAGACAAACCACATCTTTTCAGGGTAGAGAAGCTACACAGCTAGGGTTCAGGGGAACATTGCTCAATCTATCCAGAGTCAGTAATAAAATGAAAATCCCTTTAACTATAAGAAGGTGTAATCTGTACTGTTCAGGCATTCCAAGGAAAAGCATCCATAGATCAAGATAATCCCCTTCCTTGCTTGTGCATTTAGTCTGTTCGTTTTTAGATGTCAGCAAGTTCTGTATTGCTTGTAAGCCAAAAAAATGAAAGCAGTTTGATCTTGGTTCACCCAACATGCACTGGTGATGGGACATGTGGCTCCCACACGTTAATTCATAGAGGAGCAGAAGCTGAGAGCCTGAGACAGTCCTGTGACCTCACTCCAAGAGGTCCAGGATTTTTTTCAATGCTCTCAAGCTTGTTAAAAAGATTTAGAAAAAAGGGCACTGGATGGCTTGGGAACCAGATAGTTATTGTTGGTTTATTATTTTTTTTTTAAAAAAAAAAAAGCTTAAAAATATGATCTATGCAATTCTTTTCATTGAATCACTGCTTGAGAGAAAGGCTCCATTTCTTGGCATATGACGGAAGCTAGATAAAATTAAATGCACACCCAGGGACAGGACTGTGAAAAGTCTGTGTTTTCCCTAATATAATGAAAAGCTGAGAAGTGTGGCATGTTTGCAGATTATTTATTAACAGTAGGACAGAAGCTATTTTAGGCACATCTCTTTAGACACCATTAAGAGAGTAATTTACTCTCCAGAGTGCCCTTTCAGGAAACAGTAGGAACTAAGTAAACCCCATATATCATTCAGAAGCAGGAACAATTCTCATTGTTTCTTTCCTAAATCTATTTCCTTTCTCAGAACTTTGCCACCATATGGTCAACAAGGAAGCAGTGTAACAGGATCTGATAAGATCGAATTATATATTTTAGCAAGCTTCAGGAGCTGGGCCAAGGCATTTAAATACATCAGTTACTGAATTAGAACAAACCGTTTGTCATCTTATCGAAAGGGAAAACAAAAAAGAAAGACTTCACATCTGATCCGGTGCATGAGGGACCTTATAGACATGATAGCAATGAAGGGCCGGACAAGTATCCAGTTGTTCCTCATGCTTATGTTTAAACATATGGCTGCTTCCTGCATATCTTTTCTATTTCTTTAAGAGAAGCAGGCAGCAAGCATGACATAATACACGTACAGGACTGACAGGAGATTGAACATGTGCCGTAATGCACCCTGTTTTCGACTGCTCCAACAGCTGCGCCTTCTCTGTCTACACATCTTGCATTAGGGTAAAGAAAAAAAAAAATCAATCTGAGAAAGAACAAAAGTAAAATCCTCTCTCCCCACAAATTATGGCTGTGCATAAGTGCAAGGCAGCATGCATGTTCTGAGTGCCACAAATTTTAAACTGGAAATTAGATGGCCTCTACCTCCAACAAGGCAAACAATTTGAAGAGTGAATGTAAATCCCATAAAAGGCAAAATGGGACATTTTTTCAATAGGTCCTAATAACATCCAACGGACCAAATAATGAGAATAAGATGAAATCTTTGTTCTGAATTTCTGTTCACAGATAACTCATTTCATTTCTCAAAATAAGACCACAGTAGGATTTTTGGTGGGCTTCCTGTCCTCCAGGGATAAATTTCACCCAGGAAAAACAGATTCAAGTCCCTACGTACAATTGAATATAAAATTGTCTCTTTACTTAGGGGTTCAAATCTCTGTTTTCCTACCCCAGCTTCATTTTCACACCATCATCACCGAGGCTAGAACTATATGAATATTTTCCAATGTTATAATCTAAGGCCTATGGAAATACTGTGAAGTCTGAAGGTCAATTGCTCTATAGTATCTCCTACAACTTAGCTGCAAGGTGTTTTCTAGTTTTACCAAGAGATTAAGAAAATATTATAGACGGCGCTGGGGTTCTGTAATGTACAGGTAGTGCTTCACCCTCTGCTTTCTCACTGGCCCCAAAAGCCACTGCAAACCTTTGTGGAGACTGCAGGGAAATTACTGGAGATGTGGGAACCCCCTAAACACACAGGGGAACATATCAGTGGGTTGAAGAACTGGATGATGTCAAACTAATGGCCTTTGCCCAGGAATACTAGCCCACATTGTTAGAAATTAATCATGAAATTGTGTAAAAGACCTAACTGCTGCTAACTGGTCTTGTCCTCACTTTGTCTCTGCTAACATCTCAAGCTATGTTTTCATTTCATTTTATTAGATGCTGTTTTTCCAGACTCTTGTATCTTTTTGAAAAGCCCGCAAAGGCAAAGCATTTAACTCTTGCTCTCTGTTCTTTGGAAGACGCCAAATTAAAAAGGAAGCTATCAGCTTTTCTAGCTGTAGCATTACATATCTACACAACCAAATCTCCTATAAGGCCAGAGGCTGCAGGCAACATGCTTGCTGATGGCGCTTCTTTCAACTGTGAATCTAGGGCTTCCTTATACTTGGAACCCCTTTTTTACCCTTGGAAAATTGTTTGGACACCCACTTGAAAAGGCAGAGGCCATATTTAAAGAGTTCTGCACAGGTAGCGTTCATCAGACTGCTCCTGTAAGCAAACCCTCATAACTCTACAAGGTGCTGCACGTCTTGAAGATGTTCTGCTAATGTTAATACTCTTTATATAAGCAACAAGTATTCGTTTAGACAAGAGCTGTTCAGAAGCCATATTCTCACTACCAGTAAACTCAGGTTAATATGCTTTTGCAGTAATTTTTAAGAAATTCAACTTCCGTTATTTAAAGGGGAGAACATAAATAAAACCACAGTCCAGATGGAAACAAAGTCTGTTCCTTCTTCATTAGCCAAGCCACAGACAAGTTATAATTCACATCTCCCCTGAGTTTCATCATTACCTAAATCTGCATAAAGCATAAGGGTTAGAGGGTTATTGGGGTAGGTGGGAGGTGCAGCTTGCCAGCAAATTACATGCTAAATTTCTTTGCCTTTAATTGTATCCAAAACAAATGAAAAACTTCTTGTGGTCCCAATCACGGGATGCCTTAATCAGCAGGCTAGAGTTGGGCTTTCAAAACTGAAGTCCTTGGGGAAACGGTTTCACTACTGAAGGAAACACATGACTCAGAATCCCATCCTCATGCTCAAATGATGTCTTAAACGGTTTCATTGAAAGCAGTGATCACCTATGCCCATGAGTAGGGTCTTGGACTACTGGTCTCGAAGTTTCTTTCAAGGCCATCTCAGCAGCAAAACCACTGGAGCCTTCAGCATAGTCTTCCAGCTGACATCTCGTGAAGCCATGCATTCCTTTCTAGTCTTACTGGCGAGTTTAGTTTATATATTTCTGGTAGGGAAATTACCAGAGCTTAAAGGTAGCTTTACATTCTGCTCTTAGGAGTTGAGTTGCACTACAAAGTTCTTATCTGCACTGAAAAAAAAAAAGGGAGGGGGGAAATAATATCAAAGAGTGGGTCCCTTTAACAATTGAGCAAAATTGAGCAAACCTTCTTAACAATTAGAGCTGTTAAGGGCAGAATTGCATCTGATTTGCTTGATGAGTCTCATTTTTAATGCAATTAGGCAGCCAAGGTTTGACAGACTAGACTATCAGAGAGCCAAAGAGCCAAAGGGAATTTGCATATATTATAAAATAATTGGAATGGCAGGGTAAGAACCAACCTGACCTAAGCCTTCACTCAAATAGAATTGCGTGAATAATTGATTTTCCAAATTCCTGGCTGAATAGAAGAGCTAAAAAAAAAAGTTCATCAGCAAGGACAGATCTCCTTTTTCTAATCTGTAAAAAAAAAAAACCACAAAAAAACTGCATACAATTCCAAAATGAAATGTCATTTTGAAACACCACACTGAATATTTAATTTAGAACTTACAAGGTAAAACATTTGCAGCCAAAATAAACGAGGAAAATGAACATTTTTAGGGGAAAAACTTTGGACTGAAAAGATTCACACATCTTTACTTTTAAGAAAAAGAATTAATAAAAAAAGGTCTTAAACACTCATTTTTTTTTACTCAGCAGAAAAAGAACATCTGCTGAATGTATTGTTTTTCAGAATATAGCAGTTTTAATGACACTTTTGTCAAGGAAGCATTACCAACTGCAAGATTTCTAACAAAGTCCAGAGAATTAGGGAACAGTCAGAAATACATCCTGTATAGCCAACACCAGACACCAAAACATTATCTCCCAGCTATTGGCCATTTCTAGATATGGCACTCCCTCTTTCATTCCAGAACATTTTAAGTTCCAAATTCCTTCTGCACTGGTCGTAAAAGTTGCAATCTTCAAATATTAGTAGTACGAAAAAAAATAAAACCCATTTACTCATTATGTTTGTGTACAGATTTTGCTTTCCAGACTGCAGGTTTCCTACTTAAAACTAGAACACGTCCCAGAATATCAGGAAAGATGGATTCTGGCAAATTTCCTACTCTTGTCAGAGCCAAAAAGCTACCAGAAGTGGGGTTTTGCTCCACTTCCACTCATCCACCCCCACACACACACCCCCACACAACCCCCAAGGGAAACCTGTTCTTGTAGGTTTTTCAAAGCTGATGTCAACTAAATGTACTGAAAGGAAGCACCTGATCTTACTTGCAACACTTAACTGGAGCTGAGATTTTACATTTCACCTACTTGTTATTCCAGGACATAAATAGTAGGTAAATCCAGCTTTGCCAGACTGTTTCTACCTTAACTCTTGACTAACTTCTGGAGCTAAACTGAAGCATACATTATCCTGCTCATGCAGTTTAACTCTTCATAGAGGTCAGAGTAGCTCATACTGTTAAATAATGCTGGCTAGACGGTGCTGACTTAATAAAACTCACATGTCATTTTGTGTTGGAATTGATTTTCTTCCTTTAGGGCCACTTTAGCTTGCAAATCAAAAGTGTCCTGTGTTGGTTCTTTCAAAAGGATGTTGCCATTGCCTGGGCTTCCTTCAGAAACAGAGATTGATGGGACCACTCTTGTGTTGGGTCAGTGTCGAATGGCCTCCTTTCTGTTGCCTGAATTATTCATGAATGCTAGAGCACCTCATGTTTTTTGATTAATGTATACAATGGAGGATATGTCATAGCTGCAACACCAGACTGCTTTTCGCATTTTGCAGACAGTTTTCTCTCTTTCTCCTTCTTTCCTGTTCCAGGTCCAAGGAACTATGATGATAGGCATGTCCTCTTTTAACATTAAGTCATTCTTAGGCAAGTAGAACAATTTAACTCCCTTCATTTGGACTCTAACAGTCATGTCTTCCCATTTTCTAGCATATTTCATCCCAAGCTTCTTAAACGATGGCTCTCATGCATCCATCTGAACCATAAACTTACCAAGATCACCAGACCGTTAGACAAAGTTGAGAATAAAGTTACTGCTCTTATAAAAATAACCATTCCCCCCGTCCCTGGCCCCCATTCCATCCATCTGTAGATTTTCACTAGTCTGGTTCTTTTCCAGAATTTCCAAATAAAGTTTGTAATTCATACATTGAAGGATCTTGTGCAAGATGTGAGACATTTGCTTTATATGTATTACAGGCTTTTTTACCTTTCAACTCATTTCCTCTGGACTCCTTCTTTACCCGTTGCTGACAGTGGAGCTCTGCTTGTATACACCAATTCTTACACCCACTGCAGGCAGTCATGACTACAAAACCATGACCTGTTTACTGAAGAAAGCAAAGTCCAAATATAGCAAGGACTTAGAGAGGGACCACAATTAAACCACTTCAAGAATTAATTATATTCCACCAATAATTATTTTCCATAAAATGTAGCGAGCACAAATCCAGCTTCACCAACAGACATCTCCACCAAAATAGGCGTGACCTATTCGCCTGTGCTTTCCATTCTGTAATGGCACTTCTCCCAGTAATAGTGGGTGCAAGAAAATAAAGACAAAAAATACACACAGCATAAGACCATGGACAACCCTGAATTTCTAGAGAGCCTTATATTCTGCTTTACAGTATGCACCCTAGAAACACGCAGACTGGTTGAGGTCTTCTGAGAAGTCTGCAGGAGTTGGGGCACAAAGTACTTTGCAGGCAAAGCCCCCAGGTACAAGACAGGATTGGAAAAGGAGTTCTGCTCGTAGAGAGAGAGAGAGGCACAAAGTGGTTAAATGCAAAGTCTTTGTGACTTTTTGAACAACTAGTATGCAAACAAGAGAAGGAGCCTTCCTCAAAGTAGAGATGTGCTGGCTGGAGCTCCTTGTTTCTCTTCCCAGCTTTGCTACAGAAACTTTGCTTTGCTACAGGCTTCAACATTGTGAGTCTGCAAGACAGAGAATTTTGGATTTCTACAAAAATGGGCTTTTGGACTACAACACATCCCATCCCAGCTCAAGAGCCACACTGGACTGTTCACGAGTCAGGATTGTAACAGCTCACACATAAATGCCATCTTCTGTTCCTCACAGATCCTACTCACTGCTACAATTCCAAACCTCATTTAAAAAGAGAGGCAGTGAAAATGGTAGTGGCTTAGTGCTATTAATTATAACAATGACATCATGTAATTGGAAAAAGCAAATTACAGAAGACAGAGGAAGGACTTATGATCTGTTCTGATGATCAATGCTGAACTCCTGGTTGATGGATTAATTATGTATAACTGCAGCCACTTTAATTTCTGCAAAGCTGAATCTTCTCAATTTCAGTGCCAATTAAAAGTAATATAAAATACACTATGAACCAACAACAATAAAATACATATTTAAGAACTTCACAATTGTAGGATCATCAGCTTTCTCTGACTACCATAGAAGACTACCAAGTAAAACCATGCTGGGTAAAATCTTTCTAGAATGACAAAGTATCTACAGCAGCAAAGTAGCAAAGTTCCACTTCTGAATAAAGTGCCTAGCTCGGTTCTGAAAGTAGTAATGGGAATATCTGTAGAGAGAGCCTCCAGTTGAATAACCATTTGGAAGGGTGCAGCATGGCTCATTTAGCAGGGAAACATGAGCAGAGAGTGAGGTATAGTTAGAGGAAACTAATCATTCAGAGAGAATGCTAGACCCAGCAAATTAAACTTTCCTGTAGGCTGAAGTATGAGTTTTTGCCTGAAGTCCTGTGACAAATTTGAGCGGCTGCAAACAAACCTCAAACCTATTTTATCTCAGCCAAGAGATATCCTTTGAAATGAGTTCAGTGACTCGCCAGCCAGGTAAGAGAGGAGACTAATACAAGCCCCAGGTTAAAGAACCTTATTAGCAATTCATATTTCAGCATTTCTAAGTTTCTGTTTATCATCCCTAGAGTTCACCCTCAATACACTAGACTAGTCCCATGAATTCATGAATAGATACAGAAGGCTTATGGTCATCACTAGGCTGCATTTCCCTCTATATAGTTGCTTCTTAAATGTCACTAATCTTTCTCTCACACAAGTCTGCTGCACAGAGCACCTAATTTGCTTTGGAAGTTTGGGAACAAAGAGTCAAAAGACAGCATATAAGTACATGCTCAAATTTTTAGTGTAAAAAAAAAATGGTGCCAAACATTTTTAATGTCATTTATATTCCATTCTATCCTCCTGACCTTCCGGGCTAACAAGGGAAAAAGCCTGCCCTAACCAAGAGGAATGGAAAATGCTGATTTGATTTATGCGTTTTTTTCCCCCCCATTTGCCTTCAGAAACTAAAAAGGAGAAGAAAGAATGGACTTTACAGCTTGATCTAACACAACTTTTAATAAGGCTATCTCTGTATTTTAGATGTGAAAATACTTCTCATTTTCTGTTGAATTCGCTTTAGAAATTTCAACTAAACTTTTTCATTTAATGGTTTATATTTGATAGCTTAAAGATGTCACCAAACTAAGTATATTAAAATTAATTTTGAGTGAAATGTATATATTTCTGGAATTAGACATTTATTAGAAATGCTGATATAAATTACTAAGTATGCAGAGGTGACCTATAAAGAAAATATAAAACAACAAAATATCAAGGAGATATTTAGGATGGAGGGAGCATGAACAGTGTGTATAATGAAGCAAAAATGCCAAAGGAGGAAAAACAAAGAAAAATGAAAATACAGAAAGATAGATGGTTGGTTCACAGAACACCTTGAGGGGAAAAAGAGCAACAACCTATGTCGGTGCAAAAAGAAAAAGCTAGGGGAAAAAAAAAAGTCTCCAGGAAGAAGAAAATCTCACAGGGTGACAGGAGAGACCTTCCCACCAGGCAAGGATGAGTCCATTATTAAACTGAAGACTAAGAAAGACTATTAAGAAACGCTCTGAAATTTCCAGAAAGTTAAATAAATTTAATGCAGTTAAATTTGAGGAATAACAGGGGAAGATTGTCTTTATTTCCAATAGCAGAGCCAGGGCAGACAGGAGAGAAGGGATGAGAGAGGAGTTCCTTGGACTAAAGGTGCCATAGGTGACTACAGTATGGACTTAGCCCCTCAACTCCTCTTCCTCCCAGCCACTGCCACCACATCTGGCAGGAATCACTTGGACTTCCTATAAAGGCATTCCCATTAAGAGAAGAGATTTGCAATACCAAAACCTACTTTAAGAGAGGGACCAAACCCATAGAGGCAATGGCAGACCAGCGTCTGCTGGAGGCAGAAACTCCACGGGGCACAGGGGCAATGAGATGAGGCAGGGGAGCCTCAAAAGCTGAAATTGCATACTTGTACATCAGGCTGTGCATTGCAAACAGGTTTTTTTGAATGCTTGAGGAGAATGGGAAAGGCATGAATGTAACAGAAAGGCTGTTGGTTTCTCTGCAATATAGAGAAAGAAAGGCTTCCAAAGGGGAAGATTTATAGTCAGAACCGAAGGATGACATCCTGCTGTCTCCAGCTAGGTCATAGTGAGGTATGAGAGCTTTTATTTCTTCTTAGTAGGTGCTTTCTTTCTTTTATTGAATTGCAGATGCTTTCAGTACACAGCCAGTGCAACAGAAAAGCTGCACCACACTGTATTCTCTTTTTCACTGGGCAGGGATTTGTGTGTCATCTATTATTCACATCACAGCTTGCTGCAGTGATTTCAGGAAGACCTCAGAAAAGCCCTGTCCCTCCAATCACAAAGAGGAAGGGAATATGATTTCGCTTTACAAGGGGTCAGGAAACTGGAAAGCCAAAGGGTGCCTCCTCCCTCTGCACAATCCCTGTGTCTTACAGCAGCATTGTCATTGTCTGAGGGACAACGCTCAGACAGGTGAATCAGACTAAGATAAGCATTTTGAAATTTAACTATAGCATCAGACAGAAAAAAAAAATCACATTTTTTATGTAATAATCAATGTAGGACAGGAGACAAGCTATTTTGTTTCCTACACTTCTAGACAGGAATTTAGGCATGAGAAGACTCCTGTAGACATCTCTCGAAAAAGATGACACATTACAATATAATGACTTCTTCAGCCTTGTTCTGAAGGAAATGGGGTTCTAATGCCACTCGCCAATCAGAGCTGACAATAGCAAGCTTTAATTGATGTGGCAATGTGGTGATGTGATCACGGCTGCCCCCTCTCACCTCCCACTGCTGTTTGTTTCTGACACTTTCTCCCCAGCTGCAGCATTCATCATCCGACCTTTAGGAAAAAAAAGCCACACAACAGAGACTGCATTTGTGTTTTGGATACACTTGAAAGCGCCCAAGGAATCCAGGCCCTCTGCTCCAAGGCACAGGTACATTTAAAGAAAAAATAAAGAAAACCCACCAATCTTTTGGCTTACTTATGTTTCATAACCTGAATGTACCCTAATTAAAAGCTTAAGTAATTTGCTCAAATTGACAAATGAAACAAAGCAGGAGCAGAAACTGAGTCCAGGTTACTTCAAGTCCTAATTTAGCTTTACCTTTCAAAGGCAATTTCATACTTTGCTCTCCCTAATGCTTCCTGGGCCCAATTTTTTTCTACATTTCCATTCCGCATTTGGATCAGCTCCATTTCCACTGAAGCAAAATTCCCTTTGGCTTTGACAAAGCCCGACTTTAAACACGCATGAGGCTCTGTTTCTTGCTCCAGGAATGTAAGGATTATTTTATATGCTAGATTTGTCTTATTTGGATTGTATTTTTTCAGGAGGGAGGTAGGGAGTCCCAAATGAAGGATGGACATCTATACCTACTTCTGCAAGGAGGATTTGTGCACATAGATAAGGGATATATTATGATTAGCAAAAGATAAGAAAGTATAAATTAGTTTGGTGTGCTACATGATGGCATTAGTCACTTCCAGTCACTACAGATTCTTTCAGTCCTCTTAGGAGAAGCATTTATCGCTCCTGTTTACTGTTATTGGCAGCAAAAGGCTACCCATGACAAATTTATAACAAAAAAGCAAACATGCAAGTACACACAGGAGAGAGATCATCACAACACAACCGTTCAGAATTACATCTGTTCCTGGGTTAGGGCTCAGGAGCCCTACCAGAGCTCACACTTTCAATAGGTGAGATGGGAAAGAGCACACATTTGGAGGGAAGGAAAATAAAAATAAAAAAAGCAGCACTGGGAAATAACAGCTCAGCTCAGTGTTTCCTCTCACCTGAGCTGCCACAGGCTGGGAAACTCAGCCCTGGGCCATGCTGCTTCCCCAGGTGCAAGGCAAGTGTGATGCCTTAATTGCCACTGCCAAAGCAAGCCTCCTTCTGATTTGCAAGGCATGATTGACTGGTTCAGCAAAATAGCACCCAACCTGCCAGTAACTCCTGCACACTCAGCTCCAGTTTTAAGGCACCAAATATTAAGCAGGAACCTGTTTTTTTCTAGTAAGATACAAGTGGGTTAAAGTTTCATCTGCAGGAGACTGGTACCTCATCTCTATGCAAAGTCACCCCGAGGCATCAGCAGAGCCAGGAGAGCAAAGGCCTTGGGGTCAGCCACAACCTGACTTGAAGGTTTTATTCAGGGTATATCCATAGTCAGCAGAGCAAATTAACGTGCTGCTTAGTTACAGAAGGGAGCATTCCTTGAGCGGAGATACTAAAACAAGCCCCTTTCTGAAAAGCAGGATGGGAATTATGAGTTATGATTTGGAAGATTTCTGAAATTCAATAACCAAAAGAAGAAAAAAAAAAAATTGAAGGCTTCTACAAAAACTGCTGGAAGAAAAATAGATCAGCTACCTTCCCACAAAAAAAAGTGCCTCCTCCCAAAGTATTTTCATGATATCAACAGCAACTGACTCACTGTACAGGATCTGGTGATATTTGAAATCATGTACGTGGCATAAAAGTTTGCAGGCTGATTAACACAATTACTATTAATTTGATCCTGATTGCTACAGCCAGGACTTCTGATTAAGCCAGTCTGCCCTGCAATTTCTGCAGATTTTCTTCCATGCTTTGAATACCACAGGGGAAATATCCCAAACTCAGCATCTCGCTCACAGCCTAGTTATTTTACTTAATGTGCAACAGCCTCAGAAATCCCAATTAGCTCATTATAGGAAGTGGCTGAGTTTGATTCCCTACAAACTACACATTCATTAACATCTGTAAGGTTAACTATGCAAATTGCATGGCTGGTCAGTCTGTTTTTAACGCGATGTTTTCATAGAATCATAAAATGGTTTGGATTGGAAGGGACCATGAAGGTCATCTAGTCCATATCTTTTCACTGTTTTCTTCATATACCTCGTGACTTAGCTGATTATATGGGTTTAGTCTAACTAACAGGAAAGAATTACAGGTTTCAGTTAATTCTCATTTTTCATGCCTTCCTTTCCTCCCTCCACCCTCCAGAGAAAGAAGGAGGTAAAAGGAAAGCCTTACTTTTGAGCACCATCAAACCTCTCCTGGTTTACAGGTCCCCACTACAGATATTTCCATAGAATTAAGGTTAAGGAAAAATAATCAGTACATCTATGCCAGCTATCAGATAATAACGAATCACCTATTTCATACGCTTCCCTCCACACACAGCTATTTCAGACCCAAGACTTTGCAGTACAGTTCACAATGTCTTCTACTTCCCAAAAAACGAACACAGATCTCTATTCAACAGTGCAAAAAGCATAGAGATCAGATATTTTATAATGAGATACCAGACTGAAATAAGATGACATGTTTCAAGAGGAAGAAAAACTGGGGTTTTGTGGTTTTCTTTTCTTTGATTTTTGTTTTCCCCTCACCCCGTTTTGGGCATCGTGGCACATTGCAACCACTGCACTTAAAACTGGTGCAGCTCAAGACAGGGACAAAGGAGGTGGTGTTCTAACAGTGCCCTGGAGCATCCCTAATGAGAAGAGCTGCATTAGCATGGGCAGGCTGTGCTGAGCAGCACACAGAGGACACAAGGTACTTGCTGATGTCCTTGAGCAGCTGATCTTGGTCGTGCTTAGTTAAAAAGCTCTACAAGACTGTTGTTGCATGGCACTTTAATAGCATTTACTATGACAGCTGAGCAAAAAGAAGGCTTCCACGAAGTCATTGCTCACTGCCAGAGGAGAGATTTTATTAGGCCTACTTGCAGTTAAGTTCAGACACATGTGACAAACTCTGGTTCACTATTCTTACTCTCTTTCCAAATGGAGTGTAACTACTTCTAAAATTGTGCCTCAGCTGAAAGCCCAGGAAGATTTAACTAGCTGGAAATCGCTTGAAAACTACAAAGTAAACATATTACAAAGCTGAATGAACTTGATATTGTCTTCTTGGCCATGTGTATCTGGTGCTTTATGCACCATCATACCTTCCCTGTGGCAAATCCTGTAGAAGTTAAGTAATTATTGTTTTATTGTGACCCAGAGAAAAATTAGGCTCAGGTTTTAGAACCGGAGATCTTCCCTTTTCACTGCATAGAAGGCAGTTGGTTTGTTGGCTTTTTTGTTTGTTTGTTTTTATTCCCTGCTCTGCATTATCATCACTTCAAACCTCCCATCATCCTCCATAATGCAGGTATGTGTTTGATTTCAAGGTCTTCATAGGCCAATTGTTTCACTTAACACAAGCTTAAAAGAACAAAATGCCCTCAGGTAGATAGGCTCCTATCACCAGCCGAGGCACCAGATCCATCTATACCATTTCTATTTGAAGCAAAAACCTTGCAGGATTACTTTCCCTATCAGCTTTCCCTTCTACTAGGTAAATCATGTAGCCTATCAAAGCCATTTCTGTGATCTCCCTTAACAATACATTTGAAGGTGATATCAAAGAATTGCTGCTGGTGTTACACATTACAGTAAGCCCCCGATAGCAGATGTTAATGCATTTTATGATTGGGAACGGCGTCTCAAGATAAAAACAGGCAGTCTGCAGGAATCAGCAAAACCCCACTTAATTTCACACATGTATAGCCACTGACGTGTGTGCAATGAGATTAGGCGATGCCCTTGTCGGCAAACTTATCATAACTTTCTCCTAACGGCAAATCCCTAATTAGTTTATACTGTGGATTTGCAGAGGGTAAGCATGGCTGGGGAAGAGCAAACAGTAGCTGATTTCACAGGAACATGCTTGCTTAGCTTAAGCTTAGCCATTATAAGAAAGTAAATACTGTGTAAATAAGCACTCAGATGGAAAGATTAATATATTTTGTTTCTGCATGGTTTGCAGATTCATCTAGAAACTTCTCAGACCCACAGCATCTCAATAAACTGCAGATAGACTACATCATTATGAAAGGCTGTCTCTTAATATAGATGCTATACTATCGATAAATCTATTGAATTTGCCACTTACTGGTCATTTTTCAACTCCAGTGGCATGTTTTCTAAAGCAAGCTCATGTCGCTCACAGCTGGAAGAGCAACAGAGAAAGGCTGCAGCATTCAACATCTGAGGAAGCTATGTCAAAGGGCAAAGGAAAAGTTCAGAAAAGAAAGGCTGAGCTCATTTCTGCAGACAGCAGCATGTTGTTCAAATTAAAGGAAAAAAAAGTATCTTTTGGTACCTTCCAGATACCATCAAACCCAGGGAATGAACTGCAAGACCGATGGGGGCTTATGATGAATCAGAATGGTTTGACCAGATTTTCCTCAAAGAGAACTCCCTGGAGAGAGGAGGTAAAAATGACAAAGGCTCTTCTGCAAATGAATCCGCAAGTTCAGGGGCATAGGCTGGCCATCACGGCCCTGGGAGATCAAAACAGGACCAAGATCCCCAGTAACCTAAAAGTAGATGATGAGGGCAAGGAGATAATCATGGTAATACATGGATGAACTCCTGCATAATGGTAACACCACAAGTTGCATTAAGAATAAGATATTTTTTGCCTTTGATGCAGAAAGAAACGAATCTTCAGTTCTGCGTATTCATTTTGAGAGTGAATACCATCTTGAATAATTATGTTACATTCAAACGTGACAAATTTGTCCTTCAGCATCATAAAATCAGTTCTAAGGGTAGTCATCTGCCCTCCTCCACTTCCAGTAGCTCTGGCTATTATATATCAGATAAGTAACCCCTAAATTACTTCTCAGCTCCCTGGCTTTTCAGACTGAAATTGATTCCCTATCGTGTTCTCCTTTTTAATACACACAGAGCGCTATTAATAGAGTTATAATAAGGAATGTGCAAGCATTATCTGGACCATTTATAGTTTTATATACAAAGTAGTTTTCCAAATGTTCCATCTGTCCTGAAATTGCCACCTCCCAAAAGCTGTCCCACTCCAGCTCCAGACCTTCTCCTGCATTTGCAGCAGTCTCTGCAGGTCACCTATGCAATTCAACCCTGACCTTTCCACAGAAAGCATAAAAATAGTAAAAAACATAATTTAAACAAAGACTGTTTTGCTCAGATGATCCCCTACTGCCACTTCTCATTCTGACCCCAGCAGCAGCTCCTTATTAAGATAACAGATACCTTCATATGTCCTTATAAATGAGAGTGGTTTTTGCATAACCCACCAAAGAGAGATTGAGGAGGCACACCAGCAATGCAACATTTGAGGATGAAGAATAAGACTCAGAAGGCTGTAAGGGGCAGTTTTTCTGAAGTACGTTAAATCTGGAAAGGGATACTCATATTGCTGTAGCCAGCAACGAGTTGGAGAGGACTGAAAGCAGCAGAAAAGCACTGGGCAATGCTGCATCAAACTCAACTAGGAAATCCCAGACTTATTTTGCCAGAAGTTTATCACACGTGCAACAGTAAACATGGGTTGTTTTGGTTTTACCAAAAAAAAAAAGGAAAAACCCCAAAGCAACCAAACAAAACTCACCACCTACTTTTTTAAACCCCTTTCCACTCCTGGAAGCATCTCTTGGATACGTGTCCAAGAAAGTAGAAAGTTCTATGCTACCAAGACCGTACCTATAGAATTGCTTTAAATCATAGTGATGCACATGATGGAGAAAGGTCAAGTCATATTTGTTTTCCCATTAGAGCACAGTATGAAAGGTTTTTTTCTCTCCCAACATAAGCAGGTTTTGAGGTTGTTTTTTTTTTTAGCAGTGAAACAGGTAAAATATACCTTTACATAAAGACTTTATACTTCTTTTAGAACAAAGTACAGTTTGGACCAAAATTGTCATTGTAATTAAGTCAGGTTTTTTTGAAAAAAAAAAAAGAAGAAAATGGTTCTGCTTCGCTCAAGATCTTGAGCAAAACTTTCAGCTGATTCCAGCGAGAGGTTTGTCTAAAGACCAGTTGGATCAGGGCTTATAACATGTTTTTAGCATTCTGGACCTTACATACCTAACAGCTTTATCTCAACATTGAGAGAAGCTTACAATTACCATATTTATCCTCCAAAAATAAGAAGGGAGGTCTACAGCAATAATGTATTCCTTCTCACTCGTAGAATTTAATTAAGGACGATGCTAGTGATAGACAAAAAGTGGCATCCACACATAAACTTTTACTTCTATTTTAAGTACAGCAGTAATAAACCAAGTGCAGCTGTAAGATACTGGGATATTCTTCATCTATTGTCTATACCCACATCTCTCATGTAATGACTCTCCAGAGTAACCTAACTTTTTTATTATTATTATTGCAAGTTCTATTGCTCAGCACCATGGGAAATATATGTAAATCAGAAATATAAATGTGCCAGTTAAAAGCTGCCAGATTGAACTAATGAGGGTAATATAGCGATGACACTGCTAAGTTTTGATTTTTTTTTTCCAAAGATCTAATTAAGGCTTCCTAATTACCCCAACCAGTGCGAGTATTACCCTCTTGGATAGTTATGAGTAATTAAGTTAAAGCCATTTTCAAAAGAAAAGTAATATAAGTTTTAAACAATCTTTGACAATCCTACAGTAACGTAAGTTAGGTAGAATATGCAGCTTCTCTTCTCGCTTCAGATCAAGGGAGGGGCATGCAGGAAACATCGATCAGCTCCCAAGTATTCAGGGAAGGTAAATGGGGCATTTTGAGATATGTTGAGGGTTGGTTTTCCAACCAGCTTCTGGAGTGGGGAATGGGGGTACAGAAAAGGGCAGGAAGAGGGAGGAATTCAGCTGGTGGCAG
This sequence comes from Cuculus canorus, assembly GCF_017976375.1. Lineage (NCBI taxonomy): Eukaryota > Metazoa > Chordata > Aves > Cuculiformes > Cuculidae > Cuculus > Cuculus canorus. Next base: position 10,378,187 of record NC_071412.1, on the reverse strand, counting down.
AAAAGCCCCAATGAATTCTGGTGAAAATATCTGAGGCACAACAATGATTCCTTATATTGACGTATTTTAAGAATAAAAGGACTCCAAGAGACTCCAATCCCCTTGAGAAACAGGGACAAAGGTTTCCTAAGTACCATCACATTAGATATTTAGTCAACGCAAGCATAGCCTTGAAAATTGACATGGCAGAACAGCAAATGCCAAGGGGTTTTCGAATAACCGCGTTGACCAAAGGAGCAGTCAGATCTGTGTCATTATGTGCCCAACTCAAAGCAGCCAAGTTCAACTTTAACAGTTGTAGGAGGCAAAGCACCACAAATTCACAACCAAATCATACATTTTATCAAAGGTAAAAGCACTTATGGTTAGAATCCATAGCCCATTTTCTCTCCAACGAGCCACTGAAAAATCCTTTACAGTCCTTCAGGAAGGGCAAAAGATGTCAAACATATAGAAAATGTCTTAAATTAACAAGCCCTTAGATGAAGTTAGAAGTAGCAACACTGATGAGAAACAGCATAATCAGGCATTTATATTTGTGGGTTCTGCCCCTTTTCTTTCACCACATCTCCTCTGGACCAGCCGAGGGAACCATCTGCAGTAACTTCACCTAGTCCTTGTGCTCTCTGCGACACCACACACTAAGAACAGGACCAGCACAAGCCATAAACTCTCACAGAAAGACTTACCCCAGGGCATGTCCAAGTTCCACATGAGGCTGAGCAGGGTATCCAGTGCTCCATGAAGTCATCCTATCTTTACTCCTCTACAAACTCCTCTTTCTTCCCCAGAGTTGCTCTTTTACTTCAGTCCTGACCCTGATGCACATCCTTTACCGTTTATATGGCACACACTAACACAAGCCCTCATCACTCCAAAAGGAATTCCAGGGAAGGAGTAGTTTCTTCCTTAAAGCAAAGAAAAATTCACAAATGAGAGCATAGCAGAACAAAACATGAGTTCCTAGCTTTAACTACAGAAATAACCTCCTCCCTTCCTACACACTGATAATTTGTAAGGCTCCCTGCTGCTCTAAACGCAGCTTTCCTGAGTTACCAGGCTGATTTACCAGGTGTTTTGAGTTGCTGTGAAGTTCAGGGCAGCAAAGGCTGCTGTTTTGCTTAGTCTTAAATATCATTTTGAATGCTCAGAGAACTTTTTCCATGCTGCTCACTTGTCAGCTTTCTCCAAGGCCAGACAGAAGGCTGGTGCAAGAGATTGCCACATTACCATAAAACAAATTGAGGTTTTCTAAAGGCAGTGAAGAACATGGAGTGGGCAGTAGCTAACTAAAAGGCATTGCAGGCTTATTTGACACAGGACTAAGCTCTGGTAGGCCAATTCTGGCAGACGGAGAAGGATTAAAATAGAAGATAGAGCTCAGGAGACACTCTGAATAACAGATTTTGCAGACACACACACACAACCCTTTCCCCGATCTTTAGCAAAAGCCCGGACTGTGGGCAGAATTGCTCTTTGCTGTACCACCAATGCCTGCGTGAAGACAAGCACCTCACCAAAACCCATATCTGTCTTCCTCCTGAGACCTTCTCATTTTGTCATATTATCCCAAACCTCTGCTGAAATTTGACAAATAGCAAGGGAAGTTCATGCTCCTGATCCTGCTCCGTTGCAAACATGGTCACACCCATCCTTCATGCTAAAAGTAAGCGCTGGTTGTACTGTGCCAGCTCTTTACCCAAGTGCTGGAGCAGAGATTGTCACTGTGATTAACAGAAAAAAAAATCCCAGGTCCTGCTGCAGAAAGAAAAAGATACACACGTGCCTGCACTGTAAGCTGGCTGAATAGCCACAGCCAGGAACAAGCGCTTTTGTTTTCATATGCTGTAGCAGATTCCGGAAGGTCTTTTCTAGGGTGAGCCCAGGGTATAAAAAGGACTCAGATGGCCAGAAGGAATGAAATCCAATGATATCCTTTTCTTATCATGTACCTTTATCCACAACAAACAAATTAGTCCATCTGAGAGGAAAGAAACTCAATCAGCAGCCCTGCACAGATGAGCGTAGCTTGCATATTTTACTGTGCCAGTTGTGTTATCAGAAAAGCCTGGGTGTCCAGTCAGTGCAATGATCATAATTGTTTTTATCCCCTTGAAAACAAGCTGGTTAGAAGCAGAATTAAATTGATTTGTGAACAATGTTTACCCTTTTTCTCGCCATCCAGCAGACAAACAATTAATGACATTAAAGATCAATTAACGGGGAGGTCTGTGCACTACCTGCCAGACTAACAACTGTATTTGGTGTTATATGTTCTTTCATCGGCAAGGAAAGTATCTGCAATTCTGCTTGAAGTTTCTCTTTTGAAAAACCAGAGCGCAGCAAGGTTGTGGAAAATGTTTTTTAAAAAAAGAAGAATCAGAGGTTACAGGATGGTGGGTTTTCAGCCATTATTTGTTAGCGCCTCGTTTGCAGGGAAGGGTGCCGAGTGCTCAGTGGTTTGGGGAGCTCTTGGCCTAAAATGGAGTGGAAACGTAGTCAGAAGTCGGTTGGGTGTGTTTGTGTAAGTTGGAAGGAGGGAGAAAGTATATATTAGGCATTTCTCACACACACATGCCCCACACCTGCTTTTGACAGCTTGTTCCATGTTTCGTATCAAATGTATAAATAATGTATATACATTTTAAATATAAACGGAGTAATGCAAATCCTGCCAAGTCTCCATTTCTCTCTAAGAGCCACAGACACAAAAGCACAGACAGAGAGCTAGAGATCCATGTGCACAGGGATATGTAGGTACCCACTTACCATTTAAAACCTTCCCGTCTTGTGAAGTTGCAAAACAAACCCTTCTTCTCCCCTGATGTAATAATTCTGTTAAATATATTTCTCACTCTGGTTGTCCTTTTAGTTTCAGACCAACTGCTGTTCCGGGGGTTGTGTATATCTTTTTCTCAGATATACATGAAAATACTCTTTTTTTAGTGTTTGGGTTTTTTTTTCCCACTGATGGATGTTGGGAACATTTTGCTTAATTTCTTGTAAAGAAAGAGACTGCAAACAAAATCAGATCACGCCTCAGGCTTTTGTGCTGCAAAGTTTCTAAACTGATTTTGTCCAGTCTAACAGGTTGCAATGGGAATCTTCTTTCTCACTTCTTCTCCACTTAGTCCACACATGCCCAGAGCTGTTCCCCTGCACGCATAAAGTAAACTTAAAACACTTCTTTCTGTTTAAGATGAGGGGGACCAGCTTCTGGCTTGTGATTTTACTCACTGCAGCTGTTTGGCAGAGCCCCAGTGGAGATGGTGTGGAGTGGGTAGTAGAAGTGATTAGGAAACACGGAGGGGCACAAGAATTTTGGACAGGATGTGAAAGAGCTGAGCAGCACAGCCAAAGGCTTGATGACTCACTGCAAGTCAGCAGCGAGTGATCGGGAGGCTGGGATCGAAAAACACCATCTTGATCCACTCCTGCAGAGGATGATTTCCTTATTTTACAAAAAAATGTGTCTTGAAAAGACTCACAATCTCCACAACACAGCCCATCCTATGTAGCTTTGATCTTGGCCCCAAATCTTCATTCCTCTTTCTCATCTGGTTCCTCTCTCTCTCTCAACAAAGCCTTGAGGTTGCACCAAACCTTAGAGCATACCTTTTACACGGCAAGTGTCAAGATGAGGAACTGGCAACATATTGCAGATCTGGGCTGAAAGTGGCTCTAGGATATGCTGTCATGCCTCCTAGAGGGTTATGAGCCAGTGCATGTGCGTGTACAGAGCTTTCACAGTGACTCAGGCTGATGAGCCAGGACAGAGGTGCAGCAGATATCTCTGCTGAGCGAGGGCAATGACCGCAGGAGACAGTAGCAGGTGACTCAGAGGCTATATCAATGCTGTCCAGGAACACAAAGAAAGAAGAAGAGCAGCTGCCATAATAATATCATTTTTCAGTTTAAAAAAGACGTGATTTCATCCAGTTGCAACTCAGAGGGCTTAAAACAGAGAGCTGGGTGGCATCCCCTGGCTGGCACATTTCAACGTGCTTCAAGAGAAGAAAATAATGGCCCTCTCTGGCTCTGAAAAAATCCTCTTTACAGACTTGGAGCAGATGTGTGCAGGTGTAGGAAAGGGACTTTACAGAGAAGAGGCTGGTTTAGTGATCTGCCTCTAATGCATCACAGGTCTGCCTTATCTCCAGCTTAACATCGTCACTGGCACAGCCACCACCACCTCTCCCTGCTTTAGTTCTCTGGCTGTACAACACAGGAGCCATGCAGATTTTCTGTTCTCTCCTGCATTCATTGGCTGGAAAGGCATGGAGAAAGACAATGATTGCAATTAATTATCATCAATTTTGTGTTAGTTTCTGAGGCCTTGTGCAGATTTGGTAAGAATCTCCTGCTGCTGAGCTGAATGTTGCGAGGGTCACCTAAGCCAGGGAAATCTTTATCACTTTCTCTCCCTTCTCCAGGGAGATAATAACAGCCAAGATTCTAGTTTAAGCTTATTAAAGTGCCCAGTTATCTGTTTCGGCACGGATAATTTAATCAGACAAGTTAAATATTTATGAGGCTGCACTTTATTGTTGACGAAAGATAAAAAATGTGCTTTAAGAGCTATTCAGAATAAGAATTATAATGATGATTAAAAAAGCCATTGGTAATGACACTTGATATTATTATTGTTAGCTCCTAGCATTACTGAACCATGACAAAGGATTGCAAACAAGAGACCGGGAGCTGGAACTGAAACGTGCTCTTAATCTCTGTGTGCAGATCTTGTGAAGAGACTCAAAGATCATCTAGGCATCCAGCCCAAAATTATATCGTGTGTACTCAGAGGATAAAACCAGACCAACAGAGAAAAAAAAAACGCATTTCAGTCCCTCCTGTCATTCTTTAAAGACAAAAAAAACCATAGCATGTGACCCTGAAAAGAGTGCTGCACAAACCGTAAGCACAGTTGTGGTTTCCAAGTAGCCAGAACTGACATGCAAACCTGAAAGGAGAATTCTGCTGTGCTTTCAACACCCCCCACACCTTGCAAAACAGCCAAAAAAGGCCAGTTACGCATACTTTTGAACAAGGCATCAGTTCATTTTCACTCTGGATCAGCAGGAAGGTATATTTAGCACAGGCTTCTCTGTTACAAATGAAGCCTGTGCCTTTCCCAAGCGGAATAGCTTTGCTCTTGGAAATGTGGAGGCTTCAGGCTCTCTGCCAGAAGAGGCCTCAATTCAGCAAGGTGTTTACATACACAGCTAACAGCGAGCACATGCAGAATATTCATTGACTAAAAGTTATGATAAAATCAACTATTTATCTGAGGTCAGAGCTTCTGACTGATAATTTGCTTGAAGCAGACCCATTTGGAAAAAAAATTAAAAGCTGGAGAGAGGTGGTGTTAAAACCCTGCTTTCTACTTCACCGAGGTTTAATTTTTCTTATTCTTTATAACCATTAAAGCTCAAAGAATTTGAAGGCAGAGAAACCATGCATGCAGCAACAATAAGGCTCTAAGACTGAACACATGGAAAGAAACACAGCCTACCAACTACGTTTGTTCTGCCCCACGTAACTGAAGCATTATAAAAATATATTCACTTCCCTTCTTCGTGTTCAAATTCTACTGCGTCTGTATTTCATTTATGAGTGCCAGTTATATAGGTAGGCAGAAAAAGACATATTTTATTTATTAAATATAAATAAGCAGCAAATCTAAATTAACTAGGAGGAAAGCTATCACTTTGGGAATTCTTTTATATTTGAGCTCTTATTAATGTTACACCTCTGCCATGTATCTTCCTAGCATGTACTTCACGCATTTGGAAGTGAGACAGAAGTGACAAATGGATATTAATATTGCTACTATTATTTCTACCTGCCCTACCAGTACTGATGGCTACCTCTTCTTTTAGAAGAGAGCAGAAAATAAAACCATTTGAAAACTTCCTTTTATTTACTATTTTTCATTATTTTTCATGAGAAGGAACAAAACTTCTTGTCTAAAAATATTGCTCGTGTTATGTAATATTCTAGCTGTTTGTTGCCTTTGGCTGGGTTTTGGGGAGGGTGTCTGGTGTTAATTTGTTTGACAAAAGAACTTATTAAATACTTAGCACAAAAAATATTACACCTTTTTTCTCAGAGTTCTCTGTCTTTCAAAAGCAAAGCAGATTCTTCATCCTGCCTGTCATACAAACTGCACCAGGTGTCCTGCGCATAATTATACAGCATTTCTCATATTGACCCTAGAGAAACTTTTAATTCTTTGGAGGTAGAAAGGAAAATTCTGTTGTCTTAATGATGAGAGATCCTCTTTCAATAAGAAAAAAAAAAATCATTTTTAAAGATTTAAAAGCTTTGACTCATTTTCCAATCAATCATCTTCATTAACAAGTGTCTCTAAAATGCTGCTGCTATAGAAAAATATTTCAACCTGTCAAGGGCTCTCTTTCCTTCCTCCCTCCTGTACCCAATTAAGGCTTCTCCTGTGTTTTTTCCACTACCTGCAGGAGGCTGAACCTTTTTCAGACATATTCTTCCGTGTGGAGAACTGCTATTTATTTGCAACTCTGAGGCACTAAACCACAACAACTCCTACTTGAGAGCTGTGAAAACCCTTTTGGAGGCAGAAGCAGGGAAAACACAGCCCATTGAACCAATTCTTCCGTCATGTTTTGCTGGGATAAAGTTGTACTATAATTTGTTCAAAAAGCTTATTTGAAATGAACCAAGTTGCATGTAACTGGTTGATCCAACTACTAATAAATAGCTAATAATAAGTAACAAGCTCCCATAAACAGAAGAATGAGTTAATATATTGTATTGAACTCGAGTCTCACCAAGTACTTTCTTAAGTATGTGTAAAGCGAAACAGAGGAGTATTTTCAGCGTAAATTCATTCAAAACTGTCTTCTGAGACTCTTGCTTTGTTTGTTTATTTACAGGACCCCCTCTGTGTGGTTCCTGATCCCTTAGTGGATGCCACTATGCTTTTGAGAACAATAAGAAAACCAATAAAGGATTTGGGGGCAGCAAAACTCATTGAAGTCTGTGAAATGCTGCTCCACCAACTGTCATGTATCTCCCCCTCCCTCATCTTGCTTGGTCAAAATGTTGACTTAATTAAGAAGAATTTATTATTTCCACTCAATAATTCTCTTGAATGTTGCAAACCGCTGCAATCCTCTCTGAAGCTTCATGAGTGTTCCCCTGAGTGCAACAAATACTCCTTATACAGCCTTTCTTTGGGCTCTTCACCAAACCTTAGCCCCAGTAGGAATGCCTGGGATCACCATCTCCACAAATGTGGAAAGAGATGCTGAGGAACGAATCATTCTTTTTCAGCCTATCCCCAACACCAAAAAGAGCAAACACAGCCACAGCATTTATCCCAACTTTTCCCTGTCCCAAGCCAGCAAACTTCATGTGGTCTCCTTGCATAACCACTGTGATTTCCCACCCTGCATGAGGCTCTATATGAAGCAAAATCACTGAGAACCTGACCTAATATTGCCCTTACTATCACTGAGATAATTAGTTGCTTCTGGGTAGAGAAAGAAAGAAGGGCAAAGTAGAGTTGACTTTATAACTGCTTTGTACACGTTTCAGAAAATATATGTATATACGTGCAAGTGGCAAATGAACTCCTCTACTCCTAGTTATCATCATTAATAAGGTACAGAGCACTGAGACAGGTGCCTTTAGGCATAATGGAGATAAGGTATAAATAGGAAAGAGCTGGTTTTGTCTTCTTTGTTAACAATCGTCTCCTCCTCTTAGAGGCAAGATGTCAGCTAGATAATTTATTAGAAATATCACTGTAGTATAATATGGTACATACTGTCCCTTGGGGATAGAAAATCAAACACTCACTTGTCACTTGAAAGATTGATTTAATTGATACATATAACAATTCACCTTATTGCTTTAAAATAGCTACATAGGCTGTATTTTTCACAGTAAGAATAGGTGGGTTTGGATTCAGATAACCAAGAGAAAATGCGACGTCGATATGCATTGGTTCATAAGGTCCAGACTCCACCCACCCCAAATGTAAGCAATACCTGTCATTCAGAGAGATCGGTGCAGTGCTGACAGTGAGTGCCTCTCTCGCAGCCGCCAGCACCTGTTTGCCAGCCCATGGGATCCCCCTCGAAATCAGAGCGGCTCCAGCCAGCTGGCAAGCGTCAGGCACTGAAAAATTCCTCCTCAGCGCCATGGCCAGGGAAACAAGGGCAACAGGCCATGCTCCTGAAACTTGAGATTTCAGCTAAACCCAAGGAAGGATTTTGAGACCAAGCAAGACCTCCCCTGAGCGGGCATAGTGCCATTTGCTCTACGCCAGCAGGGAATTTAGGCTTCATGGGGAAAAGGGTAGGGTGTTTGGTTTTAATTAGTTATTTATTAATTTCTCAGTGACTTATATCATTTAGCAATTCATACAAAAGGCAAAGATGTATAGTCCAAAGCAAAGATTGTGCTTGCAGGTCTCTGGACCTCCCAGAGCAGAGCTGGCCCACCTTGGTTTGCCCCAGAGCTCAGCAGTGCCAGTCCATAGAGGGCAACAAGTGACAGAGAGAACACAGCGATGGGTTTGGTGTTCCCATTTCCAAGGGTTTACTAAGAGGGAGGCAGCCCTGTTGAAAGGATTTTCCTGAGCAGGTGTCTCCCTGGGGGCTTGAACTGGAAAACCTCCTTCCTTTATGCCTTGGCGTAACACCAGGTTTCACCTGAGTTCACAGAGATGGAGGAACCAACAGAGCAAATACCTTGATTTAGTCTCTAACAAACTTAGGAACTCCTGAGCTACGACCCAGGCTGGACGTGTTGCTTCATTAGAGCCAGGCAGTGTCAGCCAAACCAACATGTATAACTTTCTTACAAATGTGTATTTTAGCAAATCAAAACTAACCTGCAAGTTTCTGTCAATGTCAGGAAGTTGTTTTGATTGTGGAAATATTTGGTTGGTTTTTTTTTAAAAACCCACACAAGTGAAAACCAAAAATATTTTGAAAATGTTTTTTCAGATGGAAGTAACCTTCATTTCATAGCTTGTGCTTAAAACAAAAAAGAACCCAAATATTTCGTTTTAGATATACAAAATGTTACATTTGTTTAAAAACTTTGTAAGGAATTTTCATTTAAGGGAGGGAAAAAAACCAAACAAATCCATTTCACAGTAACCCATAATTAAATGCATTGCCAGTTTTCCAATTTGGCCAGTGAACTTAAAAATCATAAATCTAGTTTAGGATCTGTCTGTCTGTCTCTCCTCTAAGTGACAGCTAATGAATCAGATATGTGTCCTGGCACAGAATTAGAACTACGTCCTTTTGATACTACAACTTCTACAGACATTTCTTATACAAACTCACATTCTTATGCTTCTCCAGGTAGTGATTTTTCTGACAGCGTTGTTCCAAACCCATTCTGTAACACAACTGTAGTATATAACCGGTGCAAGGTGTTTAAGAAGGGAACCCAGTTACATTTTTTATTGCAGTCACTTTCCAGGCTGTATCTGTACTTCTAATGAATAGTGACATCAAACACACATAAATTAGACTGTAGGCTGAGGATAATTAAATTGAGCAAATAAACTACATCAACTAAACCCCCATTTGCAAACTATTATATGTCGTCTTCAAGGTTTCAGCAGAACAATGGCTACAAGGAGGGGATTATAGCAAGGTTTAAATTTCACAGGGATGATTTGATATTCTATCTACGCTGTGAGCAAGTCATGTTGCATCAGATCAAATCCCGATTTCATTCTATTGTGAAAAAAAACCTATTGTTGCCACCCTTTCCCTCTACTTCATTATAAGGATGCAATTTATCCAAGTGCCCCTGAGAGTTTGTGGCACCGAATGGCTGTAGTGTTATATATTTCAAATGGCTTCTTTGTTGCAGAGAACTCGTAGTTAATAGGAAGATAATGAATATATGGAAATTAAATTAGTTTGGTGCCAAGGCTGAAAAGAATAGTTTCACTAACTTGCAATACAGCAAGGTTATGAGGAAAATCTGAAAAAAAAAAAAGAAGAAAAAAAAGAAGTGTGTTTGCTACATTTTTTTTAGGGAAGCTGGTAGGGTGGGGATTTCTCCATATTCCTGAGTTTGGAAAGAAGTCAAGTGTTTTTCATATCATTTACTGATGGCAGGAATCTAGATTTTGGATAGCATGTGAAAAAAAGATTAGTTAAACAGAATGTGAAAAGGCAAGATATTTATCAATGACACTCCAAGAAGAGGGAAAAAAAAAAAAGTTTGAGTGATTAAAAAGAAAAAGAAGTGTGTGGATGAATCTAAAAACCCAGCAAGATTTATTACTGCCATGAAATAGAAATTCTAAATAAAGGCAAGGTCCTTTTTGGCTTTTTTGGATTATGCTTAATTATCCCAGGGAATTAAAAATTCATTATCGGTGCCAGACACTAAGAGAACAGAATTAAGAATAACTTTGCAACAGAGTGTGGAGTCTTATTTCTGAGTGTGAGCAGCTGTGAAGGAGAGCGCATGTGCTATGGGATGCACTGGAGCATCAGCAGTCCCTGCTGCTCAAGTCCACTGCTGTCGGATGCAGTTCTGCACTCAACACAGCCCTCTTCACTGGATGAGCACAGAACAGTGTGCCAACACACTGACCTCTGTTCCAGCCCGTCAGCGAACACTTGAATGAGTCTGCTGCTCTCTAGGTCAGTGTTATGATTTCTCTAGTTCATCAGTATCCACAGCAATTAGAAACCAACTTAAGAATCCAGCCAACGCAGATTCTCTATTGAAACTCCATGATGTAGATTAAAACAAAACAACTCTCATATACACTCACCAAGGCACGGTTCTTGCTCACTCAGTACGATTACATTAGTCATTGAGTTACTTTGCATAAAGTTTCCCTCAAGGTCCAATTAGATAAAGAATGTCCTAACAGTCTTGGAGAAAGATGTTACACACAGCTTGCGTCCCTTATGAGTCTGGCAGGAGGGTAACAGAATGCGAAGTAAAACACTAATCGCCCCGGCAGACAAAAAGCTATTGCTATCCAAAAACGTGTTTTTCTCATTGTAGATACAAACCAGCTATATTCAACCTGTAAATATGATGGTGATCAATAATAATGTCACCTCGTGTCTGCTCCCAACTGCTGTTAGGAGCTAGCTCCTGCCTAGGGCAGGCACCTGGGGCTGGATACTGATACTGGGCGTACTCACAGATACTGGGCGTACTCACAATTGCTGTCACTGGTTACCGGATAAAACAGCAGGTGAATTCGCATGACCAGAGGCATTGTTGCTTCTGGTAACATGGGTAGAAGTGTAGGTTAAAAAACAACATTCAATAGACCTTGCAGACCACAGGTGGAGTAGCACTGCCTAGTGCTGTAGTTCTCTGGATTTATAGTTATCATACGCACTTGTACTTATTATATATTCAAACATTATAAACATGCCAAGGTTTCTAAAGCTGGAACAGAGACTGTCCAAACAACTGCTTCACATGTATTTCTTTCCAGTTTCAGAAAATGAGAAATGCACCACATTAAGCTTGACAGCTCTTTCTTTCCGTACAATCTCTATCTCGTCTTCCCCACATTCCTCCAAGAGCAGACACATAAATATGAATAATAAAGAACTCTCTAAGTGATGCCAACAGAACAAAAGAAATACAAAGTTTATAAACCATTGTTGTTCAGAAGGAAAGCCAGTGACTTCTAGCCAAGTTTCAACAGGGCAACAAACGGAGCAATTTGTTTCAGAGCTTCAAAGGGGAAGTGAGCTCATCTCAAAAAGCTGCCCTTGAGGCCAGTGAGAAATCCCCTCTTCCCTTTATGGGCGCTCAACATCTTCCATGAACACATCTGGGTACTTCCCACAGTCAAAGCAGGATGAAACAGCAGGTGGATCCACACGACTAGAGGCACTGTTGCTGCTGGTGATATGGGTAGAAGTGTAGGTTAAAAAGCAACATTCAACAGACCTGTCTCCAAAGGGGAAGGACACACACCAGCCCCAAGCCAGCAGGAATCTGTCACCACCTTTGGGCATGGCCCCAGTCCCAGGCAGGAGACAGCACTTGACAGGACAAAGAGCTGAAAAGTGAAATCAATGCTATTTGCAATTAGTGACTTTGCTAAACTTGACCATGACTGCAGAGTTCCTTATACCCTGAGATATGCCACAGAAACAGCAGGATCTCAAGTGGTAAGCGTTACATCTTGTGGAAAGGGTACAAATAGCTACAAAAATTTTGTGGTACTCCTTTTTTTTTCCCCCCAGAGTTTTCACCCTTGTTTCTGAGAATCTTCCTCAGAATAGTTTTGATATGAAGCAAGCATTGGCAGGAGCTCCTCTGTATTTCTTTCATTCTCTTCATGTGGAAGAGCTGCTTGTACAAACTTCATCTCACATTGGTGGAACAATTCTGGGGTTTTGTGGACTAGAAAGAACCAGTGAAATCTTGGCTCCATCAAAACCAATTGCAAAACACTTGTTGCTGAAATAGGTCCAGGATTTATCTCAAAAGTGAAAAAATAAAACTGATTGCAGGAAACTGCAGGGCATAAATCTAGTATCTGAGAATGTTCCATATCAGGGGAAAATTGATGCAAAGATTATATTAACATTAACACTACCATCACAATCATTATAATGGGAGAGTGAGACGCTGATTTACTTAAATTAAGTGCAGATATGTATCTGTTTAGCGTATTCGTGACTACAGTACAATATATTGCATCACTGTAGTTGCAAAATAATCTTTATTTTTTTTCCATGGAAGATTACTCAAACCACAATAATGTTTTTTTCCCAAATTAAATAGATAACTTTACAGACTGCTGGGTAATAAAACGTGAATAAATACAGAAGACATACCTTATTAAAAAAATTAGTTTGCCATTTTTCTCATTCTTCTTTTGATTTGCAAGTTAATAAAAACCACAGCCAGCTGCCATAGGGAGGATAATTAATTATCCATCTATAAAATGAGGGGAGGAGGGGAGGAGGTATTTGCTTGAAACATTCATAGCACATAGCAGAAACATATTCCAGCAGCAGAGAAAATGTTAGAAGTCTGGGACGTAGGGTGATCTTCTTAAATGTCTATAATTGTTATGAAGGACAGTTCTGATGGTGATAAAAGATGGTCAAAGAAGAGGCTCAATTTACCAGCTTTCCTGCTAAATGCAGTCGCCTGTCTTCCTCTAGAAAGAAAAAGAATTGCACCTCTGGATTCAGACAATGAGCTGTGCTTGCTGCTATCCCTTTCCTCCAGCCCATTTTTAAACTGGGCTAGTGACAACCCCAAGCCTCCCCCCTGCAGCAGTAACAGAGTATATTGAACACCATCTGAGCAACCTCCTGCCACTCACATCCACGCCCCAGAAGCCCATGCAACCAGCTGCACCCACTGAGTCCCCAGGAGCTCACTCCAAGCATGACTGAGTGAGCACAAGACTCCCAGAGATGCATCTGGGTAAGAAGTCAAGAAAATATCTCCAAATATCGTCCCATGGATCAGCTGCAGAGAGGTCAGTGAGAGAATTCAGACCCAAGCCCAGTATTAAGTTTCCTACGCAGGCAAATCAGGGAGCCAGAAAAAACTAATAAGACAAAATAACAATGTCCCCAAAAGCTCTGTTAATATTTGAAAATTAAATATTTATTCCAAAGGGAATTAAGGTAATTTTAACTCTGAAAGTTAAATGTTTAACAAGAGTTTTAACTCTGAAAGTTAGAAGTTTAATGAAAGTTTCCACCCAGCAGGTTTGAATAATCCACTAATTCAGATGTTTAATTAATTCAGACCATTTTTTTCGGTGTCCTTTTGAAGAGATACCACCACATCTTTCAGTTTGCATGGATGCTGCTAGTGAGAAAGTAGGTAACTGTAGAGTAGTCCTTTGGACTGAATGTATTCCCATATCTACTGAAAAATTGATTAAAATACATAAATAGCTAGCTCGTTATCCCACGGGACAGTGAAAAGCTGCTAAATAAGTACCCAATTTGTGAATCTCACTAGGATCAGATTTATGCTGAGTTAAGAGCATGAATATGAATATTCTTTATCCTTCCAAGTTCTTCAGATGTTATTGTTGCTAAATTTGCATCACAATTATACAATGTACAGAGACCACACTGTCCTCAAAGAAGTAACCATTGAAAGGCAAGAGATAACAGGAATGTGCGGAAAGAGGAAAAAATACTGGGAAATTTTGACATCAAGAAGATCACCAAGGCAGGCAGCCTCCGCGCACCTAGTCGTTATCATTAGGCAACAGGGTAAAATGTCTGGACTTCAACGAGGATAACAGCATTGCTCTGTGAGGGCTGATGGTGGATTTTCTCCAAGAGTAAGGGATTGCCTGGAAGAAAGGAGCAGAAATGTGTGATTGAAAATGTAATGAGAAGGTGACGAAGGCCAGCATTATGGGATGATTGGAGGAAGGAACTTTGACCCTGGTTGATACAGACTATAAGATAAGTGGGGAAAAGTCTGTGAAAGTTCTGGAAAGTGAATAGAAGAGATTTGGTGAAGTAGAAAGAGAAGAATGCAAAAATACATGGGCAGTAGAGTCACAGTGATATTTTCAGTTCCAATAACTGAGCCACATGGCATCTGTCAAAGAGGAAAAATTCTGTTGCTGAAATGAAATAAAAGCTGGCATCTGGACATGAATTTTATTTAAACCAGGAGATAGAAAAGGCCATTGCCTCAAACATTGCACAAGACCTAGACAAATTGTGGATGTAAGACTTGAAGAGCTACCAGAGTCTAAACGTTGCCTGGATGAGACACATCTGTGACAATCAAAAACATGATGATGATGTTTCAACAGCAAAGGCATTTGGGACTGTAAGTAAAGAAAAATTTGACAACAACCTTGCTCTGATGTCTAGACATTCAAGAGGAGCTGTTAGAGGCCCATATTTTAAATTGGCAGGAAGGAGGTCTGCAGAAGACAGTTGAATGAGCTGTCATGCATAGATGATAGCATCATTCTCTCCACATTTTCACATATGTGACTGCATTTTACTGCCACAGAACTGGCCATGCCCAGACAGCATCAACAGGAGAAGTTCTCCTCATCACATTTCTAAGCTGTCAGGGCTTCACTTTGACATATATTCCAGTGGGAACAGCATCACTATGCATCAGTAAAAGCACCTGCAATCGTCTATGAAGTGCCTTAAAGAGAAAGTACAAAGCCCTACTGTACTAGTTGGTCTTTTCCTGGAGAGGACATCTACTCAGGTAAGAGGGTTTTTAATTGCATCTCATTAAAGGGGAGGTACTACACTGGATGATAAAATATTATTTTTTCCTGAAGTCTAAGAATTTCACTCTATTTTTAAAAAGTAAATAAAGAAGGCTAATATTCTGGGAAAGAAGCCACTGTTCATTGCCATATGCAACGTCTTTATTTATGACAAAATTTCCCATTCACTCCCACTATAATATAAATTCATTATATGACCTTCAGCTTCATTATAAATATGAAGCTGAAGGTCCAGATCCCAGTTAAGTCTGTCAAGGATTCTTTCTGCTAAACTATTGTTACCTAAGGGTACACACATTTTAAAACACATTGAAATAATCACTTGGTCCTTATGGTGTTTTTTAATGAAGTAAGTCTTGAATAGGCAGCAGAATAGGTAGCAGCCCACCACAACTTCTATAAAAGACATCTTCTTAAGTGAGGACTCCTCATCTCACCAACCTGCCTTAGCAGCTTCTGATTAATGGGAAGCAGAGGAGATTAATTATTTGCGTCCTGTCACTGTTCCAAGGGATGACAGCACCCAGCCTGGAAAACATGTTGCCCTGGGGACATCTACTGTGACATTCTCCATTTTTACTTTTAAGAGGACCTCTATTAATCTACTAAGAATAATTCTGGGTGATACCTTATCCCTGATTTTTAATGTGGCATTTACAAAAGGCTACAGTTCCGTATGCACTGTGCCAGAATGACAGCTTCACAGAGTGAAATCTCCTTTTCTCACCCTTACAGTTCACGTAATCTGGACAACAACGATATTAAGGATTTAGAAGTCTAAGTACCTGATTTGCAAGAACAATTAAGTATTTACATTCCAGAATATCACTGAAGTTCGAGCCTGCAGGCAAAGATTGTTGCAGAAAGACCTTCTAAAGAGAGATAGCAGGACCCTAAAATTTGTACCACTATTTGGCAGGACTATTATAAGACTCTCTACGTTACTTTGTAGTCACATTATTATTTACTTCTGCTACCTCAGAAATCCACGCCCAGCTCCTTTTATCAATACTTTTGTCAGCTGATGGTTGTTAGATCCAATTCAGGAAGAAATTCATTCATAACTCGACGAGGTTCCCTCTCTTTGCAGCTCTAAGTTTTGTGCGTTCACCAGTTCCTGAGCTGCTTCCAACAATGATGTGATTGGACGTGTCCTGCCTGCAGGGTCCAGGGCCCTGTAATGTGGACCTACTCCCCTGAGAAATAAAAAAGGTGAAAACAATTGACATCACAGTCAAATTGTTCTGTCAGGAGGGAGCAACTTGACATTCCCTGCAGCATCCTCATTTTCCATAGTGCAAACCTGTTACTTATTCTTGCAAAAGTAATTGAAGGACTTCTGAAGAAGTAACATCAGAGCATTCCCATTTCAAGTAAGCCAAAGTTAAAAAAAAAGGAGAGACTAAAAAAAGAAAACATACTGTGGACAGAGGTAAAAAAAAAACGGAAAACACACTGCAGACAGCATCATAAACCAGATTGCTCAGACATTACGGCTGCTCCTCTCACCACTCTAGGATTCTTCAAAGACACAATGAAGGTTCATTAGTAGACTCTGTGTAGGTGAAAAAAAACAGAAGCCCACAGTTCATCAGCTTATATCTACACTGGGGGCAAACAGAAGTCTTCAGATATTTGCTTCATCTGCTCAATCAGCAAAGGATTTACTTAAAAAAAATAATAAATTCAAGACACTGTCATATTATCCAGGATAATGTTCTGTTATATTGGATTACAGGGTGGCTGTCCTTGCTCACTCCCCCCTCTCCCACCGCATTAGCCTTTAGCGCACAGTGGCAAGCTCGCACCTTTTCGTGGCATTAACACGGTATGACAGGCCCATATTGAACACTAGTTAAGGAAGACAAGAAGAAATGGAAACATTACATTGTGTTTTCTAGATAAATTAAGATTTTGCTACTGGTTCTTCGAATAGAACATTTACCCTGTTCCTTCTGCCCTCAGCATGGCTAATGAATACAGATAGCTATGAGTAGCAAACCACAGTGTCCCTCAAGTAGAGGGAATGCTCAGCATTGCAGAGCTGGAGCATTTAATTTGTCACCAACAGGCAGGTGGTGTTAGCAGAGAGAGCAGTGTTTCTTCCTCACCTTCACACTCCATTGCAGAAACGGTCATACAAGTCTTGTGCTTGAACCATTACTTACTTTCGTGGCTGAAGAAACGTGAACTATGGCACTGACTTGCAACAAATCTCTACAGGGACTTGCCAAGCAAGGGAAGATTTCTCTGTGTTTATCAGTTATGCTAATGTGCTCCTTGCTAAGCACATAAAGCCAGGCATCAGCAGCCAACTCTAGCCGGCTCTAGAATGTCTCGAGTTCTTAATCGTACAAAATTATGTTTCCACTATTCTTTTGTTTCTCTGACTGAACCATCTCTCCTTTTGCACAGGAGCTGCCAAAACAGCGCCACATGAAATGTTTATTCCATCCTGTCTCCAGGAGAATATGATGAAAGACAGGAGAGAAGTTGAAGCCAGCAGTTCCTCAAGCTACCCAGTTGAGAGAAGGCTTGATGTTTAGCTATCAAAAATCTAGCCCAGCTAAGCAACAACCCAAAGCTGTCAGATTTATAACAGCAGATGTTGTAAAAGATAGAGGAAAAATAAAACAGCTGAGGACAACAGTGATTTGCTTAGGCTATACCTAAGCTACAAATCTAAGTCCATAATTCAACGCTGAATCTGGCCACGCAATAACTCAAAAATATTCCTTTCATAAAGGCCCAAAACATAAATGCTACTAAGTGTAAATCTGCATTTCCCCGTGTTTTGTTTCATGACTAACAGAGAGAGTTCATCCTTCCCATTCAAGAAGCCAGGAGGGATTATAAAAAGCAGGACTAAAATAAAAAGCAGAAAAAATACAGAATAAGATCTGCAGAGAGGTACCTGTTTGTCTTGCATGGGCAAAGATGTTGCTGAATTATTATAAACATCCTCTCTCCATCTTTTTGTATTTTGGTATTTTTGAAAGATTGCTGTTTAACTTACCAAAGACTTTTAGTTTTAAACCTGTTTTAATTCTTTTTCCTTGAAAAAAGTAGCCTGTCTTAGAATGTCTCACTAACTTACACCTCCAGTGTTCAGTCAGATTTTAAGTTTAATTTTAATTTTTTACACCCTTGATATAAATCCTACCTGATATATATTTTGTTTCATCATTGGAAAATTCCACAAGGAAAGCACACATGAAAGAATGGCAACACCCCAGTTTGCTGCTGAAAACTGACGTGAAATAGTTCACAGAGACATATTAATAGATACAAGTTTACGCCAAGACAGCATCTCTGAATGCATGATCTCACTGGCTATAAAAGCATACTGCAATAGTGAGAGGAAGAAAGAGCAGCAAGGAAGGGTGACTGCAGATTCTCTCACAAAGATACTCGGAAATACTAATTAGACTCAGTCACCAGCCACTCTTGTTTACTCAAGAACATTTCCTCAGTACATTAGAAAAACATATAACCAGAGGGGAATCAAATCAAGAGAAATCTGATTAGATCTAGAGCAAAGAGAGATAAGTGGGCTGTAAGACAGAGTCCAGCCACAGGTTAGTTTATAACACACAGCAAGCAAGATATGTTGCAGTGTAAAAGAGGCAAGTGGACCACATTGAGATAGATGGAGATAGGATCATGAAACCATCAGCAGTTGTGTGCAGCTGCAGGATTATGTAACCCTCATCAGTTGCATATAGCTGCGAGGAGAGGCTCTTTGTTCATTAAATTACCTGTGGTACCCATTATCTTTGGGATTAATTTGGCTAAAGGCCCAGAGAATTTAGAAGATGACATCTCTGCTTTCATCAGCTAAATGAAGAGGTCCTGCCTATAGTCCTGTAGTTTGTATAGAAAAACAGCTCATTGCTATTCTGTGGACTGGTTCCTCTCAACGCTCAGATCAACCCCTAAAGCATTTCTGGAAAGGAATGAAGAAGAAATTCAAAAAGCATAGATGGTACCAATAAAACTCCAAGCCATCCCAAAACTCACCTGCGAGTTGCCTATTCCTTTCTGGCAGACCACTGGTCTGTCAGGCAGCTGAGCTGGTTGACGGGAACTCCTGTGAGTACCTGAATGAACACAAGAGACAGAGGGGTCAGATTCATAAAAGGGCTTTGCCCAAATAGAAACGGGAATTTGTCTTGAGGTTTCTCCCTGAAAACGTTATTGCAAATTAGTATTAAATGACTCAAAGACCAATGGTGAAATCTGTACCGTCAGCCCAGAGCATGAATAAATTTTTATTCCATTTTTTTGTTGCTTGCCACAAGCTGAACTTAAAACAATTTATGACAGAAGCAGCATTGCTATATTAACAAGCTAATACATCTCTATCAGCATGCATCTAACCTTATTATGGCCTGAATCAATCTCACTCCAGATGGATATTGCATATTTTACAAGTCAGAGCACTGTGGATTCTTCTCCTGTAGAGCCATAGCAGAGCTAGTGAGAGGAGAGGCTTACAGGACTGCTGTGGGATTATTTACAAAGCAATAATCCTAAAAGTTCGAGGAACTACTTCACACCCAAAACTCAACGTGGGATACCATAACTCACTGCCTTCAACTCCACTTTTAACCTAACCTCATAAACCATCTCTTCTTCCTGTTCTTGTAAAGCCCAGATAACCACAGGGCCTGGTGCCACACATTCTCTCCCGATGTCATTTTGTACTCTTTCAGGATTTTGCCATGGATTTTTTTTTCCAATTACTGCTAATACATTTACAGTTACTGTGTCATATTTCTTGTGTTTGGGTTTTGGGTTGTTTGGGTTTTTTTCCCCCTTTCTGGAACTTGTCTCAGGTGCGATCTGAGGTCCATCTGAGCATGCGGTTCCCACGGCCAGCTCTGTTTGTGGGTCACTCGGCCCAAGTCCCTGCACAACCGGGCTATTTATCCCTTTGCTGCTCTCTCAAAGCACTTAGATGAGAAGGCAAGTTTATCCAGGAGACCATTCCATGAGGTCTCTCCACCCAGCTCTTCCCTCCAGCTAGGGCATACTGCAGTTTGGTTCCAAACTCATCAAGATGCAGCATGTCAAAAAGCACTGATTGTTTTCTAGGGAAATAAGCACAACCTGTCTTTTCATTTCCACCCTAAAGTATGCAGACATCCCAAGCACACACTCATGATTTTGTGTGTCTTTTAAATAACATCAAACTCTGTTGAAGGAGCCCACAACTGCGTTCTGGGAATGGATCTACAAAAGAAGAGCTAGGGTCAAATTGCAATATGTGCAGGCCTCCGAAAAATTGATTTTTTTTAACTGAGCTCTTTAGGAAATAACTATCTAGCATTCACCCATGGCTACCTCAGAAGACAGATGGCCCACCCAAAGAGCTGCAGAACATTTATTCCATGAACATTTATACCATAAAGCCTTGACTGTTTATTGTAGAGGTTAATGAAGCTGTGAAAAGAACATAGTCTTGCTGAGATTATCGATTCTGGGCAACACAGAGCAGTAGCTATTCTTAATCCAAATGAATGGCATGATAGATAGAGCAATTAAAAGTGTTTCCAAACAAGCATTGAGACACAGGGCAGCTGTAACGTGACTCTTTTTTCTATTCCCTTGATTCTACAAACATTATCTGATTGCAGTACCTAGCAGTCTCCAAATACAGCACTCTAAAAAAGATTTGCAGGGGATTGCTCTTGAGCCACATTCTTAATGCGAAGCTCCCAAAGCAACCCTGCCCAGTCACATCACCCAGGCTTGTGCAGAAGCCAAACAATCCCCATCAGAATAATTGTGCAGCATTTTGTTTATTTCTTGCCTCAGCAGTTAAAAGTTATTTCTGAATTTTGTCTGGGCAAAGCACAGCTATTCAGAAAACTGTTGCTATACAGTCCCTTTGGTAGCTCAACATTGTTTTAAACTATCACAAAAGCTTTTTATCCTGCAGAGACAGTACACACACAGGCATGGCTATATATACACGTTGCTTGGTTAACTCTTACATAAATGTTTTCCCTCATTCGCTATAATATCATACAAGGCTGTATCATAACATTTCTTTGAGAGTTCAGTTCTCAAATATATGGTTTATTTTAGCATGTTGAGATGGTCAAAGAATGCAAAAAGGAGAGGAGACCAGATGTGATCGCTATTTGTAACAATCTTGGATTTATTATTAAATAGGCAGAGAAAAGCAAAAAGAAATACAGTTTTCTGCAGTTGGCTGATATTCCTTCCCCCCCAAATCTTCAGTAATTGTTCATATTGCAGTTACATATCCTTACCTAAAGAAGCAGAACAGGCAACTATGAGACATAACAGAATAGAGGCCTCTACTAGATGTGCAAATAAGAGCTATGTGTGAAGCAACATAATTTCCATCATTCCCAAATTACAAGCTAAACTCACTAAATAGGTGTAAGTCAGTGGAAGGCAGGAAAGTACATTCTTATCCTTGCAGTGGATTCTACTTTCCAAATGGTGGACTGCTAAGGATAGATCCTAAATTTAAAAGCATAACAAAATGTTATCATTGTAACAAATTACACTCTTCCCCTTCTAAGTCTTGGCTGACCTAAGGAGTATTTTTTCCTTTCCATCTATTTTACAAGTATGGGTTGCTCCAGATATTACTAACGGAGAAAAAGCAGAGCAGAGTTCAACGTTCCTACATTCAAACAGAAGTTAAGTCCTGATGAGGCTCAACAAATATAAACAGCACAGGAATACAAAAAGAGGAACAGACCAACCTCATGATGATCCTGTATTGCCAGATCTGAAACTATTTGGGGAGGACTCAAGCCCAGTGGGAACAGACGTCAGGGAGAAGCCTGTGCGTTGGAACTCGCCTCAGGCTCCATCAGTGTCTTTGAATCCAACAGGGCAAATCTTGGGACTTCCTCACTGATGCGGTTCAGGATGTCTCAGAGCATCTCTGTGGAACAGGCCTCTATTCATCTCAGCTCCCGTGCTGCACTACTACTACATTTATCTTTGCTGCTGTCAGTCTTTTAGATGCTGGTTTGCAGAGAATAGGATTGCCACAAACTTTAGAGTTACCATTTTCTTAAAAGATACTTCCTTCAGCTATGCTTTACTTTAATTCGTCTTTAGAAGTTGCCTCAAATGATCATATTTCCCCATAGACTGGAATACAAAAGAGAGACAGATTAGAGCAGTCAGTTCCACCTTTGGCTACTGTGCTGTTTGAGAACATTTTAATCTGATTTTCATGCAGAATTCTGAGGGTATCAAAAAATGAACCTTCTGTCCCAACGCCAACTCTTGCCTCTGGAGGAGTTACTGGTGCCTGGTGTATGTGATGGATACCCAAGAGAAAATGTAGACCTGAAGTAGCAATAAAAATCTAGAGTGAAATAACTGCGATTCTCAGGTCTGACCTTGAGTGAAAATGAAGGTCATGAAATTTCAGGGTCCAAGCCCTTAGAGCTGAACCCTAACAACATTCAGTTTGGAGTGACAAGAAGGAATGACAGGAAAATCCAGACCATCTATTCTTGTGTGTATTGGCACTAAGCTAGAAAGGAGTAAAAAGAAATACAGTCTCCCCTGCCCATCCCATCCATGGAAGCATATTTCCAAACGCGTACTGTTCCACAGTACAACAGAACTAGCCAAGAAGGTCAGCCTCAGTATGCTGGAGCCTTCAGGTTCATTTTCTTTCATAATTAAAATATTTACCTTGGAAAAGACAGACCTACCTACTATTTACTGCATTTTCAGATAGTTTCAAGTAATGATGATGTAGCAAAGAGACTGCTTTGGGTACAGATCATTTTATCAGCCTACATGGCTAATTTTCACACTCCATGAGTGCCACCATCATTCAGACAACCAAGAATGTGGACTATAAATATCTGTTCTTCTTGTTTCATAGATTAACGCATCATACAAAACCAAGTCTGGAATCTAGGCTGAGTGTTGCTATTGCTCTATGTCATATTTAATCCAAATTCCCTAATCCCATATTCCATTAATAAAATAACCAAACTCATTATTTGAGAGAGCTCCAGAGACAATAGTTTGTTGGAACAAGGTGTTATGTCAACAGCTGGAGTAATCTTTCAATGAGAAAACTGAATAAATATATAAAGCATTGCATTCATTTTACATGGAGAATTCTCAAGGGGGAAAAAAAGCCATTTCTGGATAGCATGTTGCTTTAGAGGTAGATTTTCCACGAACATATCTTCCCTCCCTTCTTCCTGGCTCTTCTCCTTAGATTTTCTGGTTTTCTTTGCCCGAAGGTGTTGGCTCCTTTTCTCTGGCTTGGCCTTGTATGGGTTTCAAGACTATTCCAAGTTGTTTTTGCACAGCCTCCCAGATCATGTTAGGAATAGGCGTTTTAAAAACACGTTAAAATAATGTTGTTTTTAAATAGAGTTCAAGACTGATGAAAGGCACTGGCTTGACTGAAATACCCAGTTTGTTTCCATTATGAATACATTTCAGGTTGGCCAGTAAAAAGCATGTATACAATATTTATTGACATTCCCATGCAAATTATCTGTCATTAGCCTTTCCTTAATATACTCATGGTCCAAATCATTTGTACCTTTCCATTCCTTCCCATTCAACCAGTCACTTACTCCATATCTTGCTTGTGCATAGAGGAACACAGAGTTAACAGTCAAGTAGGAGAGGTCTGGCAAAATAGACAGGTTGTACACAAGCTGCCAACGTGCTCATGCCTTCCTACATCAGGGCTGGATGCAGACTGGAGGCAAGTACAGGATCCCCTCTACATATACGTCTATGCTTTGACCAAACTCATTTGGTGAAGTGTTACTTGAGCGTAATCCATGCAGGAGGTAAAATAGAGAATGAAGTTCTGCTCTGCTGTGTCATGCTCGGGGACAGATTTTCCCTCATTACTCTCACACAGTTAAGCCACAGTCAAGTCTTAAGACAGACCCAGAAGAGGAAAAAAATCATACATAAAGAATGCAACGGTAAACAAACGTAACAGCCTTCCCCAAAGCAATACCACAATGTCAGTAAGTTGCTACCTAAACCATCCTTGGGCCCTCCTAAAAGCAAACTTGTTCCCTGCTGCTCTCTACCACATGTTTGGGTCACCTCATTGCTCAGAGCCAGTATGTGATATCAGGACCTTGCTGCATTTCACAGACAGAAAAGACCCAACACTTCCTGACCATCCAGGCTGGCAAGAAGCCCAGCAGGTTTCCCACATACACACAATATCCACTGCAGGCA
The DNA here is from genome assembly GCF_017976375.1 of Cuculus canorus. Classification (NCBI taxonomy): domain Eukaryota; kingdom Metazoa; phylum Chordata; class Aves; order Cuculiformes; family Cuculidae; genus Cuculus; species Cuculus canorus. The sequence goes on along the minus strand of NC_071412.1, from coordinate 10,353,703 downwards.
ACACCTACTCTTAATCATCAACTTGTTTCTGCAGCAGAGGAAAGCACAGAAATCCCCTTCACACCCACAGGTTTCTTGAGGGTGTGTTGGTTCCTGACTCGCCTCCTCTCCTGTCAATTTATATAAACTTGAGCTTCCTCCCTGATTGTTTATTCAGCATGTTTGATGACCTGCACTGTGCCTTCATTGTTCTGAATTGTTTGCTAATTTCTGGGAAGAGACTGCACTTTCCACACCACTGGGATTACATAGAAGGGACAGAGCTAAACAGCCTTTGGTCATTCATTTCTCAACCAGGGAGCTTTAATTATGGAAGTTTGCACTACACTGAGAGCTCTGCATTTCTCCAGATTTAACAATTGCAAGCTGTTAAAAAGGTTACTATCACCACTACAATTAAAACAGTTTCTGCGCTCATACAAGGAAAATTCTGCCTCAACACAATAAACTCCAGATTGTTTTGAAAGCTTGAGTTGAAAGACACAGCATCGATAACCCATGAATAAAGCTTAGAGACTTGATAGTCTCTGAATTCCACATTCCACATACTGGAAAAAAAATACACTTTTAGAAATAGAATTTGTCCTTTTTCAAAAGGAAACAATTTTCAAAGGTACCATCCCAGAAGGTAACATTCAAGCCACATGCCAAAATACTGGCTTCTTGATGCTTCCTGACATCTTTTCTGCCTCCTGATCCAAGCTCCACCAGGTTACAGTACCATCAGAAAAGATATCAATCTCCCTCATCAATGGGAAGCCCACTGCCATACCTAGCTCTAAAAATTGAGCCTATATAATGCAGTGGTAAATCAGGTTCTGGATCTATACAGAGAACATGCAGAATTAGCACTTAAAATTGTGATTTAAGGAAAGAAAAAAAATATATCCAGTTCCAGTAAAGTCAGCAAAAATAGTCTTGATCCCACAAAATTCCTTTGCAGGGCTTCAACAATTTTTAAAAGTCAGTAAAAATTTTAATAATGAATTTTTTAAATATCTTCCAGATTGAAACTTTTTCAGTCAATTGTAACTGAATCATTTTTTTTTTTTCTTTGTCCGCTGAACTGAAAAACAACTAGAGTTTCAGAAAGTCTAAATATGAACCAAACCTCGCAGCAAACACCATTAGGGCTCAGATTGTTCTGTAGCGTTGATCCCTGTGTACATCAGACCCCAACACTGTTATATCTGAGGTGACATCTGAACTCCATGGCTCCATCCAGCTCCTCTCACTGTCCATGAGATGCACAATTGCACACTGTCCACCCAAGTCTCAGGCAGCTAAGGACTCCTTTTGGGCTCCAAGGCAGCTATATTGCCAGAATCTCACACAATACTTAGCAAGAAAATGTATTCCAGATAATCAGTGCATCTGACAAACAGGAAAAGTGTCACGGCTCTGAGAAACACATTCCCAGTGAATTCCCTTCACACACACAACCTTGTTCTCCCTAAACGAACAGCTGTGAGCCAGCTGAAACATAAGAACCTCGCTCCTCCAGACTGCATTCTATATTCAAGGTTTAAGACAATTACACAGTTATTTGCTGTAAAAAAAAGTCAGTCAAGGGGGAGAGACAAATGGTTTTCTTTCTCACCCAGCTACATAACAGATTACCAGGAGCACTAACTCATTTGTCTTTCCACTATTTTACTTTCATTATAGGTTGGAAATGGGAAGTCATTTTTCACAAGACGGATCCTTAACTAGTTAGAAATTAAACTCCTCAAACTGGTGCATCCTGAGAAATGGAATAGCCATTATGTGGGGTCCGTGGCTTTGGTTGCACCTTATTTATCATCATAGCAGGTCCTTCTCCAAACCTAACCTCACTCACCAAGTTCCCAAGCTAAAGTCACAACACAAAGGCAAGCAAAAGGCATGTGATGCTGAGACAGAAATGTCCACACCCAAAACGTGGTTATAAAGAAAAGCAATAGAGTATCAAAACACAGCAATAGTCCTAGAGACAAACAGGACTTTACCTCAAAGCAGCCTCATCCCTGAGTGGGCAGATCTGTCTTTCATCATTCCCAGCCTTCACCTCCTCAGTACATCCTCCGTTCAATTGTTGCTGCCAAGCTCCTATCTAAAGTAGTAAACAGCATGCAGCCACCCCATGTGGCTGGTCCCAAGCATATCAAAGCAGTCAGCTCTTCAATGACCAGTCTCCTGGTCCAGCAAAATGTTACATTTCAATGTGTGGACTGTCCCCACCACCGGTGGATGTCACGGGCTCTCGGAGGACCTGAGTTAGAGTAGGTCTTGCAGGTCATGCAGTGCCAAGGGCAGAAAGAGCACAACTTAGCCAGTCTTCCCTGATTCTCCTCCTGAGGCTGCTTGGAATGTGCAGGACACTATTGCATTTTCAATCCCAGAGTGTGGGGAGCATATTACTTTACCTTAAAAAGTTATCTTTCTTTCTTTATTTTAGTTCTTGTTACAGCATGCAACTGAGCTGTGCTTCATCCTCTCAGATCTTAAAAGCACAAGGTGGCTGCAGTGGGTGTTTCACTTTGACTTCATGTGTAACACATGCTACATAATATTGTACAGCAATCTGTTCTCTGCTCCTGGTTGAAAATTAGATTCTTGGGAAAAACAAACACATTTGATACAAGCAATGATTCCATGCAAGGACATTGCCACCGTACTCCTAGGTAAATTGCTCTAACAGCAAACTTACACCATCAGTAAAAAATTGCAAAAACAATAATATTTTTCTTAAAACTGTTTTCTTCTGCTACATGTTAATATTTGGGGTGGGGGCCCCCCCTTGTGAGATAATACTCATACCTTTCAAGAAGCTGATATTATTGATAATTTCAAATTTCTATAAGATGAATTTTTGAGACTCGTTCGTGTCAGTTCCCTCCACATTTTTACCCCTACAGCTTTCTTTAAAGAAAGGGAATATACCCCATCTGCATGTTCCAGTGGCAAAAACTACTTCCAATACATCTTTATTGACACATGATGCAAGCACATCTACCCTCTTACACACCATAAAGACTTCTTACTCTTCTTTTCTCTAATCTCAGCTGAACACCCTGAAAACATCCAGTGGTTCACACACTGTCTGTTTAGCAAGTGTTACAGTAACTGCCATTTACTATTTATAAGACCAAAGCTCCAAATTAATTGCTTTGAAACAGTATCATTGTGATCACCAAAAGCCCCTAGAAGTAATTATATGGATTTTATGACCAAATGCACAAAGAAAAAAAAAATAAAAGGTCAAACCTTTTGCATCAAGAGTTTTGATTGTTTCTTTTTTCATAGCCAAAAGGTTTTCTAAGAGATAGAAGATGAATTATTGTGACCTTTCTTTCTCCCAACTTTTTAATTAGTAGAATTGCACAGCTACATATTAAAATCCTGTCATCCTGAGAACATAGTGATTGACTTTAAATTTACAGAGCACGATAGCCGTATTTACTACATAAATTGCAAGACTGTGCACTTCTGAACTACACTTGCATTCATCCAAGCATTACACATCAAGCCACTTTATAAACACATTATTTAAGACTCTCAGTATGCCAGCAAACACACACAGATGTTAAAGGTTGAGAACCTACTCTGCTGTGGTTGTTCCGATTGCTCTTTTCATCCTCTATTTTACATCAGCAAAAACTGGAAACAACAGAGTAACGAAGATTCAGGCGCAGAGTACAGGACTGTGACAGAAAAAAAAAAAATCAAGATGATAAAAACCAGAACACTTCATTGCCAGGAAAGGCTATCTTAGAATAACAACGAGAATTATTTTCACATCCCAAAGGCTAACTCCTGAGATCAAATCTTAACTCCAATAGAATCACTGGTTTACGTAAAGGTTCATAGCTTACACACCTGCACGTACCACGACCATTCCCCCTTCACAAGGTACCTCAAATACCAATCAAACACACCATTCAATAAAACAAGAGGCAGGTCTTGGTCTTGATCTATCATAGTCTTTTCTATCTTTCTCAAAAGTGTCTTTCATATGTTAGTGCTCTTCACACTTTAGTCGTGCCCAGCAGAGAGAAATAAACTCTGTAATGAATAATTGAATATATCCAAGTTTCCTCAACATTTCTCTCTAATTTTTCACTCTCTCTCTTCTTGGCCATCAAAATCAGGGTATGCATATAAACCAAACAGAACCCAGAGTTGAAAAGGAAAGATTTTGTTCTACTGAAGGAAGCTGCTTACTGTTTTCTGCTGTATGTTGGTGTACAGCAAAGCATGGGAGACAGATTTCTTAAAGCTTCTGCTGTTATTGGGCAGTGGCTGAACAGCACTGGTTATGTGCCACTAGCCAGCAAGGAAAAAGCATTTGGACTGCAAGTTGACATTCTGTGTGGAATCCATCCCTCGCTGTGCTTGTGTAGTAATCATCTGTGCATTAAGCCCACATAGATGCTGACAACAACAAAACACAATGGTCCCAGAGGGTTCTGGTTCAGGACACACTGCTGAGGAAGGGCTGAACTCCCTTCATGCCTCAGGACTTTATAAAGAGTCAGCCAAGTGAATAACTGCATGCTGTGTAGATGTATCGCAAACGCTACAACTGATAGGTCTGAAGAAACATTTGTGTTTGAAATCCTGCCATATCATTCAATGCTCCCTTTTAGTTCCACTTTTTAAGAATCTTCCCTTCCCATGGCAAGCTTGTCTCCTGCTGCTGGGTCTCCATGCAATCAATCTGAGTTCCTGGGCATTCTTTTTTTTTTGTCCTAAAGTGTAACAGCATCATCTAAACATTATCTAGAGAGCACTACAATTACAGCAAGGACAGATGGATACTGGCAGGTAAGAATGTCATGGCTGCAGCCAGTCTGGGCTCACAGGACTGTCCTCTGAGCTGGGAACCAGCACCCAGCTCCATCAGAGCCTCCTGATACAATGCACTGCAGGTCACTCTTGGGTGTTGCAAGTATCAAGGTTCTAAAATAAATGAATATTCTTCAGTTCACACTACCAGGTCCATTGAGAGACTCAATAGTCAAGATACCTTTCTTTGAGCTTGTTGACGTTTCTGCCAACATATAGGTCTTGCCTTGGCTGGGGTGACTTGTAAAAGTCATGCACAAGACCAGAACCTCAACATTTTATTAGAATTGCTTTTGTAAGGTCTAATCAATCTGAGAGATTTGTATGCAGAAGCTAAGAAGTGCTAGGGGTGTCTTGGCTCTACTCTCCTAGCTAACATAACAGAAACTCAGTATCTGATCTTCCTAAAGGAACTGAGTCATGGTTTCAAAAAACCTGCCCAAGGTTTATTGCACACACCTGCACTAAACACTCAGAGGTGTGTGCTGCATATATACCTTTGCCATCTTCTCAGCGTCTTACTCAATATACACTTCCCGAAAATACTCAGTTGGCACAAGCACACGCATTTGGAAGCCAGACCCTGATGCAGTGTGGCATCAGTCCAGGGAAGACAACTTACACTGGCTGAGAGTCTGACCTATATTTACCTGCTTAACTTAGGGCACTCTATAATTCTCCATGCTCATTTACAAAAGCCTGATCTGTTGACTGCATCACTGTGCTCAAACCTACTAGGAAAACTCATTTTGGTTCATTTCCACTGAGTGCATAATCAAGTCGTTGCCTCTACTGTGCATAAGGGGAGAAAGAAAGAAAGAGGGGATGTATTTTTTTTTTAAGATGTGATGTGATTTTTATTGTATGCCTATTCACCTGCTTTCTGTGACCTCCTAAGCACACTTAAGAGGGAATTTGACACTGGGACCAAATATGAGGCTGGGGGAGAAGTCAGCTAACAAAAAACACATGTGCTCAAGCATTTTGCTTTGCCTTGCTAATATTGAAAAGATTTGTTTTGCTCGGTAAAGCACTTGCATTTCAGCTCAGTCCTGCAGGGAAAAGCTAATCCTCAAGTTATGGCAATACAGCCAGTTGATATGGGGAAGGAAGGAGGGGGGCAGAGAACCACGGGAAGGAGAAAGGAAAGATTCAGCATTTTAGCCTGACCTGACTCCAGGTTCACACGAGAAGAGGTGAAGTTGCAGCTGTCACACTGAGGGGAAATGCAGTCGTTTATAAACCAGGGAAGTCTCCTGGGAAAGAGAAGAAACAAAAAAAAAAAAAGATAAAGCATTCTTTAAGACTAGAGTTAAGGGCAGGTTTTTCCCACAGTGTGAGAGAGTCCACGTAACCAGACCAAACTCTAGCACTACTCTCATTGCAGCTCTGGCCAGATTTCTTTCCTTTCCTAGCAGCAGCAGATGCCACCAGCCTTTTCCACGTATCCTCTCTAGCAGAAGGCCTCCTTTAGAGTGAGAAGTTCCACCACCAAAGTACACAACTTCATTCCTTTGCAATATATCTGACTTCCAAAAGATCTCACAGGAGCAGCTACCACCTAAAGTGGCTGAACACCATGAAAAAAATAAACTACATCTCGTGTTTCCTCCCCTCCCCCTGTTCTGAACATCACTTTCACTAGGGGGTTGGACTTGTCTCTCCACTTTTGGTAATCATGTGAAAATTTTTGTCTGTGCAGCAGAATGGGGAACAGCCACTGTGAACATAGATGATTTCATACTGCTATGTCTTCAGATATTTTAACAGAAGGAGGGAGAGAAGCAATATTGAGTACTCAGGAGGTTATCAGCCACAGCAGACAGCAAATCATTCAGAAAAGCGTTTGATCAACAGAAAGACAGAAAACCAAGCAGGTCTGTGAGCCACAGGGCAGAATTCAAACTGGAAGAGGGGTTCATGAGGAAGGGAAAAAAGAATTAGCCAGCACGATTCCCAGACTAAAATAAAAGCTAAAGCAGCCAGCTCTTTTATTCAGACTGAATAAATAAAGCGGGGTTTCTGTTTATCTCTAAACATCGTTTCATGAAGAAAAATAAAATTGGGATGAAAATACAGTTACTTTCTAACTGCAGCTACTTGGGTTCATTGTTTCTGCGACCTGGCAGGAAGAAAGATGTGATGAAAACGCTCCTCCTTGCGCTAAGTGCCCTGCCAGCAAGTGCTTAACCTGGTAGGGGAGCCCAAGGTTGCACCGAAGGGCAAATTATATCCTGCTAATTGAACCAGCATCATTTTAGAATCTCCACATGATCCTGTCAGGTTTGTGCATGGGCAACCAAGAAGACCTTAATGGACCTAGAAGGCTGAAGCAAATAGGAGGACCAGGCAAGAGCAGAGAAAACAGAACACAGCAGGAGGGTATCAAATCCTTTCAGGTTAATAACACACCTTCTTAGGATGCAAGGCAGAAGCTCAGGACTCTGGGCTATAATTAACTACTGTACAAGAGGAAAACTCAGCAAGGCTCCCTCCACACACAAGGCTTTTGCAGAAAGAAAAAGGAAAAAAAGAAAATAATCTAGCCCTGCCCCCCCAGCCAGTGCAATTAATACATTTGCCACAGCTTTCTGTCACATTCCCTCACCACTACTCAGCTCCAGTTGTCAGCATCTGTCTGAAATGAGCCGCTCCGTGAAGCCAGCAGCCCCTTTGCGCAGAGAGGCAAAGGATAAGATTTCAGGAAGGGCTCAAGTCCACTGTTAAGGGATTCATCGCAGATAAATTGCCTGTCAGCTACAGCTGAAGTACAATGTTGGCTAACCTCTTGTTGAGTAAGATCGGGACTTTATTGAGTACAGAGATACTTGACTGCCATGGAAACCAAAGTTTAGTTCTTATGTGATGCGTAAAATCCAGTTCACTTTCTTACGAGAGGAAGAACCTGTGATGAAACAGAAATGAGGAATCAAAGGACTAAAGCTGCTTTTGCTTCTATATAATCTCTGCTCTGCGAGAGTACAGGCTGAAATGCAAAAGCAATACCTGGGTTAATTCGCATTGGTAAAAGTCTCAACAAAACAAAATATGTGCACAGAGGCAATTCCTGTTTCAGAGTACTAGGAATCAAAGCATCACCTCTGCCTCCAGTAGAGGATCTGAGGCCCGGAGAGTTAAATGACTTGTCCAAGATGAAACAAGGGACTAGAGGTGGATCCAGCATATAAATTCATATGTTATTTGAGCATATTCAGTATTTTGACTATACTTTCTCTCTCATATGGTAACTCATAAATAGGCTTGGGTGTATACCTCATAACACTGTTTATTACATACATCCATCTCCTAGCTTATGCAACCAAACTCCTTGTGGGATTTGACTTCTGTGTTTAATTGGCGGGCTTGTTTGTGCAGCCAGCAGGTGCATGAGAAGTGAACAGAGAGCACATTCTCACTTCACAAAATATGTGCTGCCAACCATAGAGACCTAAGCCAGGGAGCAAACACAAAACCATCCAGCACCATCCAGTCCTTCCTGAGCCCCAAAAGCCCAGTGATGAGCAGCACGGTCTCCCAACCAACAGCCACTGACGCCCACACATGCACTTAAGGAGGGGTCAAATCATTTGCACTATCTTTTCCCTGCTTCTCACACCTTTTCTGTCCAGTGCTTTATCCCAGTAAATAAGTAAAAGAGCTTTCATACCAGATTCAGTTGGATTGCAAGAAAGAGAAATGTACCAGAGGAAGAAGCAAGAATTTGGAGCAAATTTGTGGTTGACAAGGCACATCTGCATCATTGGCCAAATGTTGTTTTTGACTTACTGTCCTTTCCTGACTGGTTTGTATAACGAGGGCAAGGAGCACTTGGTGCTACCAGTCCATGCAAACTCACTTATTAACTCAGAAGATGCAGGTTTGTGATAAGGATTGGAAGGAAAACTGTATTGACCTTTAAATCACTTCTTCCAGCTCATTCTGATGATGACCTACTGCAAAAGATCTGGACTGAATATGGCCAGTTCAAAACTCCTTTAAAGGAAGAGCTGTGCTCAACCAGCTGAAAAAGTCCCTTGGCCTCACCTTTCCAAAGTGATTTTTTCTTTTTAATATTCATTGCTAGGGAAAAAAAAAAAAAGAGAAAGAGAGAGAGAAAGAGAGAATGGCTGAAATGGAAAGCAACTGTCTTCATTTATTTAAAATATTTTCCATGGAAAATCTCTGGCCAAAGAATAGGTGACATCTCCAAAATATTCACATGACCAAATCCTTTAAC